>NW_020225546.1:501143-657799 GCF_003070985.1 Temnothorax curvispinosus
GTAATCGGCCGACGATCAGGCCGGATGACACAACAATATGCTAAGCGACGTCCGACCGTATTACCCGCGAAGTATTACAGTGCCGCAGACTACGCGATGATTTAGCACTTCCGCGACACCGTATGCAGCGTAATTGGGCAAGTGGGTCATGCAATCGGCGATGTGTGTACGCCAAGCTCGAGACTCGGAGAAAGGCGATCGATATTCAATATTTAATTTGTCTCGCTGCTGTGTGTACAAATCCCCCCACCGGTGCCCCGGTGATGCAACCCGTTCCGTATCTCCCTCCGCGAAAACTTATCCGGCCTAACGCAGACGCGTATAAGAACCGGAACGATGGGAAACGAAGCCCGGGGATCGGGTAACGCTCTCCAACACAAGTTCGCTATTATTCAAACTTCCGTGAGACGAGTGGGACAACGTGAAAACTGAAACGCAAAACAATATTTGAGGAAACGTACGTAGGAAGATATCAGTCCTATCGTGCGGATAATAATAAACGCAGCGCGAGAAAAAAACGCGACCTCGACATCATTCTAAAAATACCGGCTCTTTCTGAAACCGCTAATTTTTTAAACATCCGTATTTCTTCGGGTTTTTTTCTTTTATTCTCGGCACGCCAATGCCAATTCGCCGAAGGCTATACGCTCGCTTTTTAACGGTGGTGCCCCTCCGACGATGCCAATTTATTAAATCACTGCTATCGAGGACAACCGCGCACAATGCTCATCGATCTACCAACGTAATTAATAGCACTCGACGATACGGTAATTGCCGTAACTTGAGAACGTTATGAACACCGATCAACGATAATACTGATAATAGCAGAAATTAATGGCCGGCGTATATACCGACGTGAAAATCAGATGTACGACGTGATACGGCGCAATAAATTGTACGCGGATACGCGATGGACCGCGACGAATGCCGCCGGTAGATCGCGCCCGAATAATTCGAGCGATGGAAAATCGAGTTGAAGATAATTACATCCGTTAAGTCACATTGTACATCCACATTGAATTCGCCGACTCGAATGCAAACGCGCAGGCAAACTCTGTCGGCGCCGAATAATAATCGCTCGAAAATTTGCGGCTCCGATTTTTACCTCGTCTCATTAAAAGACCGTGGACGGATAAATAATTAAGCCGGATTAGCACCGCGCCCGTTGGGTTTATTCTCGAACGATCCCGTCGTTCGTTCGACCGCGAGAGAATCGCAGTCTGGTCCTTTTATCAAAAGGCATTAACAACGCAGATATCGCATTAGAGAAAATTCAGAAGCGAAAGAGTCGATAATCATTGGAAACGAAATTACTGCAAATTTGTACGATCAATTGCGGCCATTGTAATAAATGTGATCGTAAATATATCAGCGCGATGTTAACGATATCCAACGATAAAATAGTTATGGAATTATTAAGCGCGAGAGCGCGCGCACGCGACGAGCATCGATTTAATGTTCATCGCCAAGCCATTAAAAATGACAGCGGTGAATTTCGTTATTAATTGGAAAATTAATGGTTATAAATTATTAACTCGATTAATAATACGCATTAACAATTATTATTATCATCGAAAAGTACAGCGGGCATATTCATTGTCGCAAATGCCCACGATCGATATCGCCCTTTAAACTTTACTTTCGGCGACTGCGAGAAATCAGTTTCTCATGCTGCCGAAAGCGGAAGCGTGTATCCGCCGACAACTTGTTGTACATACATTGTAAATAATATCGAGCGGCAGTGGTATAGATTTATCAATCATCCGGCGACAGTTGTAGCGCGTATGTATTCATGAGCTGGCATAATCTCGCAGAATGGGACGCGTACGCATACGTCGACGCACATGCAACCGTGTGCGTGTGCGTATATATGTATTACGCACGCGAGTAGGTACGTACGAGCGCGAATGCGTGGTCGCACTCAACAGGTATCGATCTCCGATGGAATAGCAAAGGTGCGCAAAACGGCTACGCAATACTACGAGCAGATACCGAACGAATGAGTGTCATGCGTACTCCAGCATTGATTCAACGGATGCACTTTTACGTCGAAACGACCTTGCGCGAGAGGGAGCCCTGTACAATTCGCCTGTCGCATGTGCAATTTCAGATGTCAATCGATCGGGGCTCCCTTCTAATTTGTATTCATTACAGATCCGTATCGACATTGAATTCAATGATACTGAATTCAATTAATATTACCCTTAATGTTAGTATGCGCACGTTAAAATGTTCCCAAGCGTCGCACAACACTGAAGAAATGTTCGCCAAGATAGAAGATAACGGACGAATAATTGTAAAATGACCGTGAAAATAAAGGAAATCGTGAACTGAATGCAGTATAAAAGCCAAAAGGATATTTTGCATTCGTACGAGAGAACTTTTTGATTCGACTCGTTCCTTGGGTACTTAATACCCGCCCGAAGTGCCTCGCGAATCCGCCAGCGTGTACCGTTAAAATGCCGTAACTCTTGTATGAATATTTTATGAGCTCGCTGCCTTAACACCTCCTCCACACGGCTAGAACCGAGCCACCGCGCCGCCGCCGCGCGGCGCGTTTCGCGACGGAGAGAAAAGACCGGCGCGCATCAAGGTATTGTCATAAAAAGGATTCGCGCGAGGTGCGGCAGTCGATGCAGGTGGACGTTTAACGATCTGCGGTCCTCCGACGCCGGGTTATGGCTCCCCTCGAACCGGTGCGCTTTATGATCCCCGCGGACGATCAAAGACAGACTCGGGGAATCACCCGTCTCGCATTCTTCAGGGGACTGGACTTTATAAACTCGCGCGCGAGAGACGCGCGTTTTTGCGGTTTCGATATTCGATTTCTTGCCGGCATGACGAAACTCCGCGTGGCTGACGCTCTCTAAGAATGCCTATCTCTGAAACTTTGATAGCGGCCACGATTAAGCTATGTGATTCCCGTAAGATGGCTTGTAATTATCGCGCATAAATGTTACATCATTTATACAACGAGGGTTTTTTACCGCACAGTCGCAGTCCGATGTAAAACATTGTACATTCAAACGCAATGATCTTTTTCTTTTATATGCGATATGTAATACACGTAGATGACTCTTTTCCCTACTCTCGCGCTCGTCGCGGTCTCGGTAAACATCGATGCATGTTTATTTATAGCACGCGCGATATTTTCCACGCCGTCTTCCGGTCGTATTTATATTCGCGGTTAGCGGGCAGGAAGCTAATTAACGACGGAATTGTGATATTAAGCGCTCACCGGTCGGCGAAGGCAGCGAAGGGAACACGGGGATTGTCGGGACGCGGCGGACGTTATTATGGAATACGAGTTGTGCAAGAGACGAGCACTATATACAGTGCCGAGAGGTGTTGCTCAACCGTTTCCACGTATACCATATTTTTCACGCTAATGATTATGTGCCGACGATTATTCGAAGAAAGTATCACAGGTTTCTGTAACTAGCTCTAACTAACATCCTTTTACTCGGACCAGTAGTAACTCCTCCGGGGTATTATACAAAAATGTAGCAAATTGTGTGAGATAAATAATCCAGTTAACCAGGTACGTTTTCCATAAATGAAGCAATAATTGACTGGCTCCCAAGATTTTAACGAGCGTATTATATACAAACGCTAACATATGCATATCTATGTTATCGCCGCTGATACGTCGTTATTTTCGATGAGATTACACACATCATTCCAGGCGTGAGCGAGCAACACCGGAGAATTGCCAGCGTTCAAGCGCGTTAAATATAACTTCCGCGCGCCAAGTGTGACGCACCCGTGTGTTCGCAATTCATTAGGAGCCCGGCGACGACGACGCCGCCGACGACGCCGACCTCTGGCATCCACACAGAATGAATGAAAATTTAATTCGTCTAGTTATAATACCCGCCCGTAGTTCGACACAATATCCCGCGCGCATTGCAGAGTAAATAAATGGCAGCGACGCGGACGTCGACAACCTTCTGGCCGGATTGCATTATAGCACGGTTATGTAATCGAGTTATAAGTACAGCCCGGTTTTCCGCGGATTGATTGCCAAGGACATCTGATAAAGTACCGTTCGAAACGTGCGTTGAATCCAGCCCGAGTGATAAATTTCCATCATCTCGTTCGAGACCTTTGCAAAGCTGGCTCGTTGAAATCCCTAAAGAAACGAGTTTCGAGTCCAAAAGTCTAAAATGTCACGAGGATGAATCGTTTAAAATGAGAATGGGGACAGGAAAAACGCGATATCCAGTTTTTCGTTTTAAAATTTTCCCCTGAGAGACAGATGACACGCACACGTGGTATCGCGCGCGAACATCTACCGCGGAATAGTCCGCGACGAGGAAAGCTACGCGCCCGTCATCGAAAGCGAAACAAATATACGACGCGCCGCGCATTTAAGGCTTAATAACAAACCGCGGGATGCGGTTTATCGGCACACTTACGTCAATACATTCTCGTAGATTGGCCGCCCGTAAAACCGTCTCCTCTCTCGCCGCGCGCAATTTTATGCCATTACCCGCCGAACGCGCGTAATCATTCCACCACACGCTTACGCCTCGCGAGCCGATAGGAAATTTGTATAAAAGTATCGAGCCCTACGCGCGGAGGACGACGTTACAGAAATGGATAAGAAACCGCGGGCGGACGGCGTGGCGTGCTTTAATTTGCAGGAATTGAACGATCTCCCGAAAGACCGCTTATCAGTGTAATGCCGTTAAAGCGAGTTTTTCCACGTGTAATATTAAATAGCCTTCACATGGTTAGATTGCGATCGCTCGCCGTGGCGCGACACGCCGCCGCGCCAGCCGGGCCCCTAAGATCGTCTAAAAACACGCGAGCAAAACGTCAAATAAAATATTACACGCGAGGCGACGCATGGGTTCCGAGAGAGCTCCATAGGAACTTCTGCTGTTCTACCGTAATAAAAAGAGTGGTAAGTAAATCATCCGTGTGTTTTAAATTGGTGCGGTTGGATAGGATCGATTTTTTTAAAAAAGTACGGCTATCACGTATGTAAAAACTGAATGTCATGTAATTTGTTATTCTTTTTCAGGATTAAAAAATTAAAAAGTCCGTTATAATCAACAAAGTTAAATAAATTAAATTAAATTTCATAAAAATTGCGCGAAAAATGCAAAAACATATCGATTAATGTATAACGCGTTATCGACTGTATCATAGTTTCTTCATCGGAATAAAAATAATTTAAACACAACCGGTCGAAATGACCTGTCAAAGTTATATCGCTTCAAGGTATAGCGAGAAAATCCGATTAGATATTATCGATTTGCGGGTAGCGTTACGCCTCGAAATAATCAAAATGTATCGCGATGAATAACTTATCACCGCGACATTTAATGTCGTCTCTGATCGGCAATCTAACTAAATAAATAATAATAATTATGGTCTCAACGAACTGACCCATATTCCATAACATTTTCTTATCTCCCCTCGCCTCGTTATGACAGTCTCGACAAAAAGGCTTCGCGAGACTGAAGCTATTGTATATTGTAGTGACCTGAAACATCGTGAACGTCAGATGTCGAATACAGATGCACTTGTCTGCCGCTTTTAATCATTATCGTCAACATTGGTAAGTTAATTTACTCTCTCGTGAAATTTTTAATATCCCCGAACAATCTTGACTCCTGAGAAAAAGTACACTTGATTGAAATTAATGTGGCAAGATGATATACCGTGTTAAGATCAGCTTCGAAGTTCAATGAGCGATCATGTTAGTCTGATCTGATAACAAGAACCATTAGTTCGACTCTATCAAACACCATATATCATGAGATTGATTATACACATATATATATATATAAAAATTTATATATGTATTTATATAATTTATATGTATTTATATATTTATATATATGTGATTTAATGAAGCATGATTCACAGCGATAATTCAACTTCGCAAGAACGTGACACATCTCCTTCATCTACTTGCCTCTTTAACTGCCGCCTCGAATACGAAGTGCCTTCCACAAGCGCTTGTTTCATCTTGTATTCTGTCGCAAACTGCGTCGAAATCTAATTTCGAAGCAACGATTTCGACAACTCGCTCGCTCGCGCGCGGACGGTATCATTTCCTGTCGCGAATCCGGTCCGACAAAGAATATACGCGGCGACTCCCGTCGTATATTTTCCGTCGCATTTTCCCCCCGTCGGCCAATCAACGTTTTTCCACCCGGAAATTCGAATCGCGTCGCTGTGAGCTATCCAAAATATTGATTTAAAACACATACACGACCGATCTCTTCTCGCAGGCGCGGCGCGGCGCTTCTCCGGCTCGCCGCGAAATTTCCATCGCGCGGCGCAGCGGGAAAAGAAAACAACGATTCGCGACGTTAAGACCTGTTCAAACGGAACGATAACGAGGCTACGCGAGATCGGAGATACCCGGCTTCCGTGGCGCCTAACACGAAACTGTAGTAGACTCTCCCCCCTTCGCGTGGGTCAGACCGTCTAACGATATTTCAAAGTCGCCACGGTTGATGGATGGTATTAGCTTGTCACCTAATGAATTAAAGCCACTCGTGAACGCCGGGGGCTTGCAGCAAAATCAAAAAGCGGCAAGTGAAGATTGCGCAAGAAGGGAAATGTGAATCCTATATCGGAACTTCTTACCCCGTCCGGGTCTTCTATCATTCTACATTCGAGCGAGCACACGCTCGACGATTACGGACACAAGATGGAAAACGCGCCGCCGCGCCGTAATAAAAAGTCACGGCACATCCTATCTCATTACAAATAAAATCTTGTTGGACACTTTCCATCTTCTCGCGGACACGGGCGTTCCAATTCACATTCGTTTTGGTCCGCGCGCGCGTCTCAAGTCTCAGGCGCTTGCGAGTAAGAGAGCGAGGGCGAGACCGAAGTCGGAGGCGATTGAATATTAAGCTCCGACTTCGGTCTCGCCCTCGCTCTCTTACTCTCTAGGCTGCTCCTCGGCGAAGTTAACCCAAGGGACTTCCTCCGAACTAGAAAACGAGGCTGCGAGACGGGGAAGGGGGTAACGGAGGGGGCTGTCGGTTAGCGGAGGATAAGCCGGAGCAGCTCGGTGGAAGAGAGGCGACGGAAACGCTCGAGAGAAGTTCGAGATCGCGGCCGAGGCGATTGCAGCGGCGCGGCGGGGACGGGAAGGAGGTCGGCGAGATGGTTGGATGGGACGCCGACGGCGATTTCAATAATTAATGTCACGGGAATTGCACCGCGGTGGTGGTGACGGTGGTGGCGGAGTTACTGCCGCAAGCCTGAAATTCCCTGTGTCGCGCGGTAGCCCCGTCGCGAAGCGATGCGACGCGACGCGTCTCTCTCATCCGTTGGATAATTATTACGATTATCTGGTAGACGAGTCTATAAAGAGCGAATCCGCCTGACACCGAAGCGAAATAAAGCTTGAAAGCGGCTAACCCTGCGAGCTAACCCTTTGCCGCTTGAATTAATCGACAAATAAGTCAATACGCAGCCTTCGTCCTTATTTTAATATTGTCAACGTAGACTGAGATGACAGTTTATATTATTCAAGGAAAATTTTATAAAAATACTAAATATATAGTTTGTTTAGAATTGCTTCACGTATTTGAAAAATTAAGCGGAGATTTATCGGACATGTGATTGCAAGTTAATAATAACGTTGTATAGATATAAAGTAAATAAATAAACTACAAATATCGAAACAAATGGCATTTTTATTACCTAACACCCAGTTAAATAATATATCCTCGCTTTTAAATGATCTATAAATTCACGTTAGAATTCAGGGCAGAATTATATTCGTGATACATGTATAAAATATGTGTGATCTCTTGTACGTAAACGTTTCTAATTCTCCAAATGTTTTTCGTATATTACAGAGCACGTAATGTTATAAATAGAATCACAATTTAATAGATTGTCTAGAGTGGGCTTTATGTTATCCACGCTCGAGTGATAATTTCGTATCGCAACTGAATAATATCCTCATAACCATCCATTCTAGCGAGAAGCGGCGATAAATTCGAGACGTACGCCAGCGAGAGAGAGGACGGAAATAGCAGAAATTTTATACATACACTCTCCCTATATATCCGCGTGTCTATCTATCCAAAAACATTTTCACCATCCGTTAACCGATCCCTGACCACGAAAGCACTCCTCTCCGGGACGGGAAGGGAGGGAATAACTATACCGCTCGAAAATAGACGGACACCGTGTGCCGTCCCCTCTCCGATGACGGCGCCCGATGAAATTCAGAAGAGCCGGATTCCGCGCGTATACGGTTCGGTTTCGCCGGTGACCGCTGTGTCGTCCCACGTCGATTCGCGAGGCGAGCGAGAGCGAGCGAGCGCACAGCACCGCGCGGCGCGGCGCGATAGACGGCGGCGGCGGTTCAACCGGGAGATGCCAGTGCAAGCTGGTTGGTCTCCATGGAAACCAACCAACCTCCTCATCTCGTCGCCCTTGCTCATCCTACTCGACGTATCGCGGGTGGCGGAAGCGCGGGAGGACGAGGCAGGACGGGTCGGGAGAGCGGAGAGGGTGGTGACGGCGCGGTAGACCAGGAAGTGAGAAAGACAGAGGCGCGAGAAGGAAGATGGGATCGCAAAGGGCGAAAGAGAGTCTAGCGGATGACAAGGAGGATGCGCGAAGAGACAGCGAGAGCTGCGAAAAAAAAGAGATAAAAGTATGCGACAGATTTAAAAAAAAAAAGAGAATAATATTGGGAAGAAAGGAAAAGTGTAATAGAAACAAGAGAGATGATTTCTCTGAGGGATATGATCTTTGTGAAGGAACGTACATGGTGTAGCTGAAGATTGAGGATGTGGTCTGTTACGTCAAAAGTCCCTTAACATGCATAAGTTTCCGGGAACCGGAAACCGAAGCTCCTCACTGGGTCGAGCGTCGAACCAACCCGACATTGATCGACGTCCGTTCTTGAATTTCGCGATGACTCCGCGAAGCACGTAGTAATTCATCGTAATCCCCGTTCCGCCCGGTTCGCGCGTATTCGCAGACGTTCGTCAAAATGCCGTTTTGCCGGACACTTTTACGACTCGCGTATATTCGCCGATATCGCTTTCGATGCGTTCCCATTTCTGATCGTTCCAAACTTTCCAAAAAATCCATTAAAACTTTTTTTATATTATCTTTCCCATCGTAAAAATCTAGGGACCTAAAATTAAAGAGAAACCCGATAACACTCCATAACAGAAGATTTAAATTACGTTAATTCTAAAATGACAAATTGGAAAAGATAAATTTAGCACACGTTTAGCTAATTTTATTTTGCACTGCTAATTTTATACCGTAACTTATAACAGACGACACATATTCTTTTTCGTAAGACGTAAAATATTTATTGCAATTTATATTCTTTCATTTAACACATTTACCAGTGATCGACATTGACATTTTTCATTTATGCCTCATCATCGGTGACCGTCATGGGACGACAGTTAAATAAATATTAATTTATAATATATTTATAATATAATTTATCATTTATAATAATTAATAAATTTTTGTGCAATTTAATACTATAAATTAAACGTTAAATTGTTCGTTTTAGCATAAAATAATTCAATTGGCGTGAAAGTCACGTAAAATATTGGCGGTAAATGTGTTAAAAAAATTCCAAGCAAAGATATACATGCAATTTTAATTTTCCTGGATTTAGGACGATGTGGAATTCAGGTCCCTAAATAATTCAGATTCTCAATACAGAAGTTTACTAGCCACATTAGGGCTCGACGTAAGATATCACGAGAACTCCCAATAGAAAAGAAATTTCACGCGCGATAGTCGAGTTGTTTGATCGTTGGGGTGAATAAAGAATGAACGGTTCGGCACAGTCGTTCATCCCTCATTTCCCCCCCCCCCCCGGCGGCATCTACGGCCCGAGGTTCGTCAAAGGTCGTCGGTCACGCGATCGCGCCTTCGCTCATTAACACCGACGCTACCCTCGGTGGAAGAGATGGATATGGGTTTAGCTCGCGTAGGCACGCGTGCGCGTGCAGGTAGGCGAGAGAGAAGAGCATCGTGCATCGCGTCGTGAGGCGTGGGCGTGGGTATCGCACGCGTGTCGGGATTCCGGTGTTTAACGCGTCTCCCTCCTCTCTTAATCAGCTCGACACGACCTCGACTCCTTTTGCCTCTCGCGCGTTAATCAAGAAGCGATACGCTTCGCGGAATTAAGTCTTCTCCGCTCCTTATTTATTAACGGAACATCGGGATTTTTCCACGAAGTACTTGAATATGACTGCAGCCCTCGGGGAATTTTCCACTGAGAGTTCCCGCGGTGAACTAGTTTCGAGATCTGAACAGGTAGAACGTAGTTGGGAGCGACTGGGAGAACTTTGGCGAAAGTAAAAATAAACTCTCCATATGAATTCTAAATTTAGATTGCTCACGATAAAGCGATTAAAAAGATTTTAATTAGCCAAATAGATTCAAAAATTTAAATCAACTTCAACTCTAAATTACAATAGATAAAATAGATGAGAAGAACGCTGACCAAAAATCGAACCCCAAATTGATTGAAGAACCTGGTCAATTGAAAATTAAAGTCTATTTTGCACGTAACAAAATCGTAAGCGGTTTTCGATATAACGTTTGCGCAATCTGCACTGCGTTAATAATACTGCAAGCTCGCAGATCACGATATTACAACGTTTGGTATTACATGCCGACGATGTTGCACGTGCGCGCCTGCGTGGCTCAATAATGTCGCGCAGTCCTCATTAATTTGCTCAATGGAGCGTCGAGGTACAGACCCGATCGAAACTCACTGCGCCAACGAGTTCAAACGCGAAGATTCAACCAAAATCAAACGCGGATTCATAGACGGTAAAATTGACGGTTCTCCTTCGTCTGCGCGAAACTTATACAAAAGCTATCCATTTACAACATCGAAATTCCCTGTTTCTCGTTATACCTCGTTGATATTCGGTGACATAACGAGGAGGATAAAATGATATAAGTCTACTTCCGACTTTTCCGCCAAGTATATATTTCTCCCCCGCACCGAATCGAATTTTCAGAGAAAGCGATATTTTCCGATTGCGAGGGCGGCCCTCTCGACCGAGGAGAAAATTCGCACGAATGGATTTCTTCGGTGGAAGAATCCTTGTTGCAGTTCGCGGAAGATATACCGGACCTCGTTAACGGGAAACTGTCAACCTCGTGATTCCGGAGAGAAATAAATTGATAAGTCGTAACCGCGCCGCGCGGTCCCGGGTATATACGACGCCGTTCCGCGAAATTCCGATGAAGAAAGGAAGAAACGTGGGCGTTCGTTCGGATATTCTTGTCTCTTTCCAGAAGATCTGGCGTCCCCCTACAATTTCCAGCTCTCACCGACTAAATTACTTACGGTTACGGAGAAATGTCATTCATTTAATGCAATTGCGTAGAAAACACTTGTAAACCGCAACTGCATATGCAAAATACGAGATGATTATAATGTCGTTATTTATAAAAAATTCCAATTTCTTCCATCAAACAACCTGTTATTCATGCTGTTCAAAAACAGTAATTTTTATAAATCAAAATTTGCGCAACCATTAATCTTCTGTTAGAATAATTATCATTTGATCATTTTTAGAATGATCACTAAAATATCTTATTTATACTTCATATATTTTTATAAAATATAAAAAGAATTTTATTATTATTACTACTATAATTCTACTATATTATTAGAATCTATATTAAAATATTATACATATTATAAACTGCCTGTCATCTCAATATGTTCCCTATTTATAAAAGAAAATACAGTAATAAAAATTTAAAAAAAGATACTCATTGTCAGTAATAGCTCATCCTATTTTTAAGAATCAAATCTCTGCTCCTTTAATAAACGCGATTTTCGCACACAATACAATCGTGTAAAGGGCGCGAAATAGGCTTATCGCGGGGGACTAGTTACCCAACGAGAAGCAAATTCGTCCCGACTCCCAATCGTTGACGAGGGGTGGTTGTAACCCTGATAATAGTCGTTGTAAAGTGGCCACTGGCATTCGAGTATCAGGCAGGAAACGGCGATGGGAAAAGGCGGAGGGGGAAGGAATGGTTAATTCATGAAACAGTAACCCTTTCCGCCACGTTTCGAAATGCCGCAATATCGACGAATCCGCAGATCTTTCTCTCGCGATCTTATACGTGCTCGTTAAGCGAAGCGGCCGTAGATTTTCTTGAAGATTTCGATTCCTTCGAAAATTATTCGCTCGACGCGAAAATCGATTTCGCGCGCTAATCAGTTTGATCGATCAAAGCCTATTTTACTAGTTTGCTGTAATGAATGCAACTCTCGATGGGGTCTGTAATTAATTCCTGCATAAACAGGTTATTTGTTTAACGAAACATATCATGTTAGTAAATCGTGACATTAACATTAATATTAATGCGACTATTAACACAGAGTGTTAATTTACTTTTAATAGTAACGTATCCCCTGGGGTCTCCGTAACGTCGAATTTAATGTATATAAAAGTATTGCGCGCTCCGAAAGGTTTCCGGTGCGCTGCGGTAGTACTCGCGAGCAGATGTCAAATATTTAAATGCTTCCAATGCGAATATTAACGCTTTCAAGCCGTCGTTACCCTTTTATCGCACACAACCGACGTAAAAGTATTTCCGTGAAAATCCGTTATTCCTTATCACAATCTTTTATGCGAAGAACTTACAATCTTATAATGCGAATTCTAATATTTGGGTATACATGTCCATTAAAAACTCAATCTATTTGTTCCAATAAAATATTAAAAATAAAAGTTCTTTCACTCAGACTATTTGTAATAAAATTAAGATTATTCTGAAGTGTTTGACGTTTAATTTAAACATCTAGCTATGAATTCACAGTGATACAAACGTTGCAAGAAAACGAGATTAACTACAGAGGACCGAGTTTCGTGCGAAGCGGCCCGCGTAACCGCGATAAATAATGAGTCGCGCGAGGATCGCACGAGCGAAATAAATAACGCGTATTTCGCGCGCTTAAGCGGCTAAATGAACGAATGTCAGAGGTCGAATGGCTGATTCATGAAATCGCACACGCGAAATCGACGATTGGGGGATTTTGCGCGGAATCCACAGGTTTTACGTTCGGTGGCGCGCGTTCCGCTGCAACGAATGCTTCTCCCGATCTTTTTTCTTTTTTTTTTTTATGGAAACACGCTGTTAAGCGGATATGTATTTAAAACTGTCGCATCGACCCGCGAATTCCGTATCGATACTGCACGCGCGAATTACAGACGCGCCGATTAATATCCATTCAACTGTGCGCATGACTTTAAAAAGTATAAAATATCATTTCGAGCAATATACGCGGCGCGTTGCGTTTTGATCGTCGGCGAATGTAGCGGACAGTTACCAGAAATTATGTCCGCCGGTGATCCTATATTCCGTATTCTGACACACAACGTGTGTTTTATCGCGAAAAATTGCGGTATACTGGCTCGAAAGTTGACAGCGACGCGTTCAGAGCTGACGTTAATAAAACTTCAACTTGAACATGCAGCGGTGTGCGTGACGAGAATTCTGCCGCGCGTCCAATTTTCAAAAAAAAAAAAGAAAAAACGATAATAATCATTAAATATTCCCATGTAACAAGTGATTTCGTATGAAAATAAGTGCGCGTAAACGAGAGGCTGTTTACCAATTACGTCGATGCAAATGACTCTCGTTACACGCTTGCGTAATGCGCAAAAGAAATGATTATTTTTCTCGGTATTATTCCCACGACAAAGAATTACAATCGGGGAGAACATGTCACGCTCTCTCATTCGTGTACATGACTTATCCAACGCAGAGTTTGTAGAAAGTGTAAGAAATAAAGAAAGAGCTTTAAGTGGATACTCACGAGGCTTCGCAGGCTCTGGCGGGGCGACTTCCGTCAACTGCAAAAGAAAAATTCAAAACTCGTAAGAGTTTACTCAGGACAATCAGGCTTTTCAGGATCGTATTATCGTATTCCGCCGGAAAGGACCAACCGATCATACCGCGGTTCGGTCAATTCCTTCTTGCAGAATTCAATTTACTGTCCTTAGAAAACTAGCTCGTCAAACGAGACGTCGTCGCGCACATACCTACCGGAAATTATATTCGCTTCTACAAAATGGCACACGGCAAATAGCTCGGGCATAGTTTACACATAGTTTGTCAAATAACGTCGGTAAGGATTTAACGTTGCAAAAGGGAGCGAAGGAGGAAAGTTGTCGTGAAAACAACAGCGGGAAATTAAACGGATCTGGGAAAATTTGTAAAGGGAACCGCGAGAGTGTACTTTGTCTCCTCGCTTCTCGTTTCCGCATCGAGTAATTTACAACGCGTCCCTGCGTCTCCCTTGATACCCAAGGAGCACCTTCTCCCGGGGCATAATAGAAATTTATCGCGCGGTTTTGCGGCCCTTTACGCGCATTCTTGTAATCGCGAATGAAATAACATCTCAGTCTCGCCGGTACCACCGCGAAACTTCACGCGGAATAATCAACTTGCAGCCGTGCAACCAAGTGTCTACCGTAAATTAATACCGTACAAAAAAAATCAGGCTAACGACAATGCTATTATAAGACAAATTACTGTCACTGCTACTCCAATTGAATAGCAATTGCATTGTTAATAGTCTACGTTGCACGAAACATTTCATCAATTTGAGTAACAATAATTATTTCTGTTACTATATTACGCGACGTGCGACATATAGCATTAGAAAAGATAGAGAATAAACTCCCATATCTCTCACACGCGACGCGTGTATCTGAATTACAAAGCGTACGCACCTGCTTAAGTTACCTGCTAAATGGTAATTATACCGTCTACAAAAAGCCGGTATTATACTGCGTAACAATTCCTTTCATCAGCGAGAGCGCGAAGTTGACCACCGGTCGGAAACCACCGCGCCGGGCGCTACGCAATTTCGCGAACGCGCCCGCGCTATTTCATTCCCCGGTAAGTCCGCGAGTAATTCTCGCGACGTTTGAGCGGAGAAAACGCCGGCAGCGATTTTGCATTCGGCCATTATTACAATTTACTCGCGCACGCAAAAAGGATCCCCCGGGCGGGAAGGTATATATGTATACACCATATATACGGCGGTCCGAATTAATCCACTTTTACGAGGCCGATTTCGCTCCGGTCTCGTCGTCCCCGCGTCTCCTTTCCCTCCTCTTTTATCGCGCGCACTTTTTCCCCAGCTCTTCGCCAAACCTTCCGCAGTCTCGTATAGGCGGGACGAGGAGAGGAGGAGAAACAAATTTATAATACGCAATGCGGTCTTCTGCAGCGTGTTGGGCTGCAAATATCATGCAAAGTCCTACCAGACGTTATAAATCGTTTACAGCGTGTGATAAACGGTGAGTAAAAACCGGTGAAAGTATAAAAGCTTTCGGAAATCCGATCGATTGATAAATAACGCGCATAAATTAGAGAAGCTAATTTTTACGCAATCATTAAACCTTTCAATAGTAAATGCATTTATTCTCTTTCCTTCTCTCCTTTGTTTCCCCTTCTTCCTTTGTATAATATCACTATGTTGTTCAATATTCAGTCAATATGCAATTATTCTTAAACTCGGTATTTAACAAATTTATTCTTTGTACATGACTTTTTATATATAAGCTTCTTTTTCTTGTTTTTGCGACCTATTTTATGGTTTTTTAATTTTATTCTCGTAAAATTTGCTGAAAAGATATACACTATAAAATCGAATAAAAATTAATCTAATCTAATAATTTAACTTCGTGATAATGCATTTAATTAAATATTTTTTCACATTTGACAATAAGATAAACTATTTTATTGTCTTTATAGTTTAGAGAATCCTGACACTTCGTCCATTAAAAATAAATTTAACTGTTTCTTTCGTATCTAAACGATTGCACAGAAAGTATAGATTTTCATATCGGGAAAGTAAATGATCCGCTTTATCTATGAATGTTATCGCGATAAGATTTTTATCAAGCGGCTGAAAAGAGTGAACGGACGGATTAGTTTCGTCCGCAGTTTTATTTACAGAGTAACACCGTTTTTCGCAGCGCGGTCAAGCGACGGGGTTTTTACGTCGGATGAGTATCACCGCAAAAGAGACGCCGCTGCGAGAAGAACGTACCCCGAATTAAACCGACGCTCTTATGGGCCTTCTCTCTCTCTTTCACCGAGCGTCGGTCGACCCTACCGCTTCAACCCCGCGTCCCTCCATGCGCCGCGCGTTATGGCCCGCGCGCTGCAGCTTTTGAGAGCAGCAAACGCTTGATACGTTGCCAAGTAGCACGGGACCTAGCTCGAATTAATGCGATCCGAGACATTTCCCACCCGGCCGACATGATTGCTCCAGAATTACTCGCCCGCAGGTATCAAATGTTCCGCCCGTCAAAACGGTGTTTCAACAACGGTAACCGAACGCGAATTCCGATCGATTAAACGCTCAATTAGACGATCGACATCTCCGCAAATGTCAACGCGCCAATAATTTCATTCAAATTTGTCATTAGAAATTATGTGCTAATTGCGAAGTGATAAACATATCGGTAACTAATTAAACGTAATACCAAAATCTCTCTTCTTGGTACCAATTCATAGAAGTAGTAATATGTGTGCGAGACGTATACGTATACGCGCGTAGATTCGACTACATCGCGTACGATTATCGCGAATCTCTGCGTTATCACTGTGATTTAATGCGAGATTATCGTTCGAGCCACTCGTAAAATGCTAATTCACGCAAATAAGACATTACGCGACTGCCTCTCTCGACAAAACCCGCTGTCTTTACATATATACACGTGCACGTGCGGAATTACACACACGCGTACGCGCACACCGACACACCGAGCGACGCTTGACATCATGCCAAGTGGCACGAACGATCCCGAAAATGTTGCCGCTCGATCGATATCACGCTTGTGAGTTATCACGCTCGCGAGAGAGACAGGCGCGAAGTCAATCTCGCCCCGTTTTGCACACTCGTCCCTCTCGCTTTTCCCAAAAATATGTGCGCTCTCGACAACGAAGTTCACGTTCACGCTATTTTGATTGAAACGTTACCGCGATATATACGTCGCACGGTTCTCTGCTTCGTTTGAATTCTAATATCATGATCGATAAGCTGTAACTCTTTCCCCGCCGTGCAAAAAGCGAACGTTTCTCACTTCGGAACTAAATAAAACATTTATTTATAGCTTTCAAAAGCATCTTGTATTGCTTCATTCTTGTACCTTCCGTTTTATTACTACTACTTCGAATAAAAAATCGCAAAAAAGGTAACAATAGGAAAAAATCTATTTGCACTAAACCGGAAATATTCTCTCTATGAAATAGCTGGTAACATAGAAAGATTAAGGCGTCCTCTTTAGCTTTAGCAATCGCGAATGTCAAAGCGCTTTTTCAAACGGAGTAGTGATTACTCTCGATTCCCCGTTTGCTATTTTGATCGGCGAGATGTAAGAGCCAGTTACGGTGAGTGAGTGGGTTGGATGTATCGATTGATTCTTACCTTCGCCAGATGGGGGTTGAAGGTGAACTTGGACTCGTGCTCCTTCCGCGGTGTCTGTGCGATCGCCGTCAATGGCGTGAGTGGCACAGCCATCTCCTGGAACGACAAAAAAAAACAATGGTCAGAAAAGAATGGTCAAAGAATTCCGTGAGATCTATTTTTTTTTGTCTCGTAAGTTAACGAATCGGCTCAATTAATCCTCTAGAATGCGTGTAACGATCCTCAAGATCTTGCGTTTATCTTTTTCGACACTTTCAAATCGTTTTTCTTTTCTCTACGTTAATTTTAAGTAAACTTTCAACGCTTTTATCTCTCAGCAGTATACTCGATTTCAATTTATTGAAAATACCCTCTCGCTATTTGAGTTTTCGAGCTAACGTTCATCGACAGGGCACGCATTCTAAAGTTAAGCTACTCGGCAAGAGATGATAATACATGACGAGATTACATTGTAACATATGATGGTAATCAATGTGCAAATATTGAGGAAAGATATCAGCATAACTGACGCGTGATTCACGAAGGGATGACGAATCCCCATTTCTTCGCGCTTCTCCCGAGGCACGAGAGAAAGAAGCGGTCGCGATTCGATAACAACACGTTTGCGTAATAGCCACTGGTGCAACTAGGACACGATTACGTCAATGTCCACGAACAGAGCTTCGCCGGACGAATTCCACACGAGTGTGAGCATCCAAACGCAAATGCCTCCTATTGATGCATATACACACACGCCCTACAGCAGGTGGCGACTTTTAGATATCTAAAGTTAAATTGCAAGCGACGGTAAATTCCCACCCTCCGTTTAATTTCGATTAGACTTTTTGAAACAGAATTTTAGTTTGTACTCAGCTTGATTATACCAAAATGCTTAATATGCTTGAAACAAAAAAGCATAAAATGGATAGCGTTTCAAATTTTTTATAAAAGAAAAACGGATTTTATAGTGGAACGGAGAAGATAATTAAATATTAGTTAAATATTTAAACATGAATAATTTTTCTTCAAAATTTTATACTTTAGTTACAAAAATAAATTGTAAAAAAAAATTTAACGTTTAATGTTTTTGAAACCAAAATTATGCCTCTCTATAGCCATAGAAACTTACAGAATAAAATAAGGATATAAAATGTGTGGGAAAAGATTGAACATTTTCAGGGACAATTTAATATAACGCATTCACACACATAAACACACGTATACCATGGATGTGCGATAGGGAGGACGACCAACACGACGTCGGCACGAAGTCGCAAACTGTCGAACAATGCGCCACGTTCCCGAAGCATCGAACGAAATGCATTTCCACGGGCGGGCGTCGTCGCGGCGCGCAGGCCGATTCATTGACCCGCCGAGGAGACACCCGTCGACGGGAAACAAAGAGCCGACGAGACAAAAGCCCTCGCGGCGAAGTGCTTACGTTCTTACGTGCGATCGGCAGCGCACTCGACGCCGACATTCGCGGAAAATAAACCCCTAAAAGCCGGAAACACCAGCAAAAAAAAAAAAGAATCGAGACGAGCAAATCTAGAAATGCGTATAATGTACGCGTTCGCGATTTCCGGATCAATATTCGGCTTACCTTGTGTCAAACATACGTTGATTCTCATGTAAAAACTTAAGTCGAATTCTACAATGAGGATATAAAAGTAACTTGTGTCGCACAACTTTTAAAATTTCAATATACTTTCTTGACAACACAAAGTTTCAAATTACGATTCCGAATTGAGAAAGGTCTATCTCTAAAATTTAATCCGTGAGAAACTTTATTTTCCGCTCTGTTTACAGTTCGAAAACTGTTAATGTCGCAGTTTACGGCCTCGACACATTCGCGACGTTTCGTAAATTAACGCAATCTCAAACAAAAAAAAAAATACAGTTTGTACCACGCGATACGACGCGATTCATAAAGTCGAATTAACCCTTAAATGCCACCCGGGGTCCAGCGGACCCCAGACCCTTTAGAATGAAATATTTTCAAATGTTCTTGCCAAAAATGGAGCTCATGCTCCTTCCATTGATGATAGTTGAGTGATTGACCTACCCGTTTGTACACTTAGCAGTACTCAGTTTACTTAATTTTTTATACTATGTTGAAATTGAAATTTTAACAATATAAGCATTTTATTCTCTTTTCTAAGCCTTGAACAACATTGAAAATAATTTTCATAACTAAATATAAAAAAATCAGTGAGTAAGGAGACATTTTTCATGCTGGGGTCTTTTTGACCCCATGTGTCATTTACGAGATTCTTGAGAGGTGTGGCATTTAAGAGTTAAAAATTACATAAAACAAAAGGACTATTCGAATTTGGATTAATTCAACATCATACGCAATCCCGTGAAAAACAAGTGCCAATTATTAAACAGCCGGTACATCACACATCTCTCCGTTACTCGATCCGACATGTGTCATTCAGAAGTTTCAATACAAAAGTAATAGACGAGCTAGATTTATATAGATTCGAATACATCAATTTCGCGAAATAAAGACATTGATCGTTTTGGCGAACGACCGTATCACTTCGATAACGAGTCGTCGCGCGATCCGATCATCGTCGAGTTTTCGTAAGGAATAATCGCGATTGAGACGTATCGTATCGCGCTCGCACCTTGTCGCTTTCACGTTTCGAAGGATAAATGCGTCGTCATGCGGCTCACTCCATCTACCTGTCTGCCCGCGCGCCCGACCGCCGCAACCTCGGTCGCGCCGCGCGAAACATCAAGGTAACCGCGTAATGTAAATAATAGGCCGCGCACCGCGCCGAGCGTCTCGCGCCAGCCAAATCGTTACGTGATATCTGATGTGTGATAAATTAATAATAATAAACGTATCGAATACTCGGTGCTCCGTGAATTTAATTTTTCAGCTATGTACCACACGCTCCGTATCGCGGATTCGCCAGAATTATTAATTTCGCTTGAAAATAGATTTGAAAGTCTAATGGAAATACGATTACTCGAATCTCCGAATCGATAAACGTAATACAATTTGATGTAGCAGCATGCAGCGGTGCGTATTCATGTTTTAGCCTTCTCTCTTTTTCATAACGTCGTCGTGCGGCGCATCGATTTTGATTATGTTATTATTACAGAGATAAAAACGACAGATAGTCTCTTAACTCTCCTCCGTCCAATGCTCACGGTGATTCAGACTCGGGCTTCTTTACCGTGCAATTTACCGCCGGCGTTCAATTTAATGCTTGGCTGCTTGCGGCGTAAAGAAAAGATACCCGATCCGGTCACATAATAAACATTATGTTACGAATTGTAAGAAAACGTGGCACGATAATATCAATAATGTCTCGCATTCAAGAGAATGTGTATTGTTCTAGATGGAAATTGCCCTGTAATTTCGTCAAATGCGTGGTATCGTATTAGTACGGGCTCGCGGAGTAGCAACGACAGTATCTGCCGCGAAACGGAAACAAGCGTTTCATGCTCTGGATGCGCATCCTCCCCCTGTCAGTCCCGACGTAAAACGTCAAATTATTCGAAAACCGCGAAATAAGCCGCGAACATCGATGATAATAATAACAGCGAGCGCAATATTGCCAATGAAAATTTGATTGGTAATCAAAAGCAGAGATTATCATTAATCGATACCCGAATAAATCACTTATGTTCATTTCTATCAATGCAGATTAACTTTAATCTCGATTTAACTTTACTCTTTATCTTTCTCTAGTTCTTAAAACCAGAAAAGATAAAAAAATCTAAGTTAAATCGAGATTAAAGTTATAATCTACGTTGATACAAATGGACAGTAGTAGAATTAAGATCGCCTTTTTGGCGCGTACGCGACTCCAACGAGACACTTGATTAGAAAAGCAAATTACTTACATACAAACGAAATTTATAAACTGCAACGAATCAAAAGTATATTATATTCGCTTTCAACTGTGCACGTGTATTGATTATTTTGTGGGATTTTCTTTTCGATATTCCGAAAATATTAAATTGCAGAACTGCGGCCGGCATTGTAACGCATAATTATTCGGCGCCAGCTATGCACCTGTACACACACATATGTGTGTACACATATACAGACGCGCGCGCGCGCACGCGCGAGCGTAAATGTACACACGTATACATTCCCTATGTAAGCCCTCTCGCTATTATTACGTACAAAACCGATACTCAATTATCGACAGGCGATGGTCGCGCGCAGAGTATCGCGCAGAAAGTGAGTAATCGCCAACTCCCCGGAGTGCAATTTAATTTCGACTGCAGATCCATTGGTCCGTGAAACTTGTTACTCCGATGGAAACGCAACGCACGACACCGACGTGCCGATAAAAGTCGACGGTTTCGCAGGAAACGGATGGAAAAGACAGGGAAACTTGAACGACATTGGCGTGTTGCTGATGCTATGAGAGTGCACTCAGATAAGAGATTTTGCTTAAAGAAAACTGTTTTTTTTTTCCTGACTTCAAACCTATTAAGATATCCAAACGCGGAAAAGCGCTAAAAATATTATAAATCTAATATTAATTAATGTGTGATGCATCTCCTATCATAAAAATATATTTATTTTCTACTGTAATCAATCTGTAAAATAATCTTTCCGATTTATTATTTTTATATACTTCATTAAAATACGAAACTTGAATATACCCTCGGGCAAGTTAGAAGACCGATAATACATTTGAGTTCGATAAAACTGCTTCTTTATCGAATTAATCATTCTTGCTATTCCTGCCGAAGCGCGTGCGGTTGCATCGTCGGTGCATACCTAAAGACGAGCCTGACGGAAGAGACTCGCATGCCAATCCAAAGAGGGAAGGAGAAAAGAGAGAGGAAAGAAATTCCCAAGGGTTTAGTCATCTCTCGTCTCTCTCTCTCGCTCTCTCGCGGGCGTGTTTCGTACGGATGATTTACACGGGCCAATAATTTATATCCGCGCGACGCACGAAGGACGACATCGAGTTATGCAAATTGCACGCGCTACGAATGAGGAATTTATCGGCGGCACGATATCGAGCGAATAAACGTCGAATTTGCGAATGAATAATGGACGCGGCCATCGTGACAAAAAAATAAAGCGAGAGAAATCGCTTCCGGATTAAAAGGAGAATCGAGAATGTACCCGTGATAGAGACCTCCGTCTCTTACAAAAATTTTACGATTTGCCTCAACTCTGTATATAAAGCTTGTATAAATCTAACATTTCTATATTACACGCAATAAAATTCTTTTGAAATTATAATGTGTGTTTATTTCCTTCAATTCAATTTTCTTTTAATCATTAAATTGGAACGTCTTCATGACCCACTAACTGGATGAAAGCTCTCCGGAGTACTTCACGGAGACTTTGAAGCCAGCCGACGATACGACAATTATGCCGGACACGCGAGAGGAAGCCGGCGGGCAACAAGCCCGCGGGAAAAACGAGAAAGAAACTCGACCGCGGCGAGAAATTTGCAAGTCGCACCCGCTCGTTACGCTAAAGGGCGATTTTAATGCACCTCTTACCAGTCTGATAAGTTACGCGGCGCAGTGTCTATCCCTCCTAGCGTATTAAGGGATTACCACGTAACTCCCAGCTTTCGCAACGGAACTTTCGCTCTGCCTACGCAGCAATTTCTTGTCGTGGATGTACAGAAAAAAAGTTGCTCTTATCCCCGAGACAGCATTTGAATACTATCAAAGATCTTGCTGAAGCGAAAAAATGTGCATAAATTCACGCGAATAATATTATTATAGGTATAAAAGAACCAGCCCGACTGTATAAGGCTTATTTCTATCTACTTGTCGAAGATCACCGCCGAGAAGGAAAGAAGAACTCTCGAGTTAAATTTTATTAAACTATATAGACTCTCCTTTTTCAAATCAACCGAAAAATGCGGTAGAAATATATTTCGTCGATTCTTTTGATGAAGTGAAATTCGCCAAAGGTCGTCTCTAACTTTTTAGATTAAATGATCGTAACCGCTCTAGACAAGTTAATTTCGTTCGCTCAACCTTACTGCCAACCCTAAATCTTTCGGCCCACTTCGGCGAGGGGGAACAACTACACGGGCGGAAATTACAAGCGGCGAGCGGGACGCGATTTCCTCGCGATTGTTGAAAACTACAACGGCAGCTGGCGCGAGGGACGACAAAACAACCTGGAGTCCCGGTAATTTGGCAATTCATCCGCGACGACAAAAACTTCTCGCAATCCGACACTCGGGGGTAACTACCGGCGCGGCGTACCTTACGTACGGCGAAGGTAATGCCGGTAATTATGCCAGACACGCGAGAAGGAGCGAGAACCCGTTACCGCGCGGCCAGGCCGATGGCACTGCACTTGCGATGGAATTGCACTTGCCGTCTTCCAGCCTTCTCCCTTTCGCCTCCCCGCGCCCGCGTTTTCGCGAGGAACCCTCCTCACTAAGGCTCCTCTCGCGCTGTCTAAACCAGCTATAACAATCTCTATACCTCTATCCGATGGGCACGGAAGCGAAACTCGCGTTCCGCAATTTTTTACGGTACCGTGTTGGAAGCGCAATTCTATCCCGTATCTATGTAGTAATCATGCAGCAAAGCTGTAATTATTTAACGTTGCTTTTTTACTCGTGTTTCGAAATAGAAGGAAACTCAGACGATTTATCTAAAATGTATCGGAAACTTTAAAGATAAATCTCAGGAAGTAGAGATATGTGAGTTTTGCTCATGTCTCTTTCGCTCATATCGTCTCTTTTATCTTGTTTTTGTATTAAAAAAAAGGACAAAATTTTGTATAATATAGATGTATCTACATAGTAAAAAGTTATCTATTCATCTACTTTTATGGCAGTAATAGCTTGAGAACATAAAAAAGAAAACTTCGTAATTCTATCGAAACCAGTTGCCCGCATCAAATGCGTAGCTTCGATAAAAGTCTTAAATTAACTGAATCGACGTCGAATTGACCTCATTAACAACGCCCGACCTAAATCCTCGGCGTGCACGTTTAAGCGGCACCGATTAAGGATACGGCACGTCATTGTTTTACACACCTCGTTCCCGCGAGCCTCTCTCCGTCTCGTGAATATAATTTATCGCACAAATGTCGTCGATCGACGTGCGCGCAACGCACATATTCCACGATTGACGTTTCCACATTCTCGATAACTGGCTCAAACGCGCCGATGGTTAAGCTCTTATCGATCCGACGCTTAGGTCGAGTAACACGATGACAGTTGGGCGGGAAAAACTGTTCAGCCGTATGTTACAATCGCACGAGTGTCGTAAAGTCCCTTAAAAAATGCATCCCAACCCTCGTTCCGTACGAACAACTCTATCACGCGAAAGCCCGATTATTAATTCAATGTCACTGGATAGGTAACTGTTATGCCCATATAGGTCACGGCTTTTCGCACCGTCCGAAGTGCGATAAATCGCTGTATTAGGTCCACCAAGATTTCGCTGTTGCGCTGCAGCCTCGCGGTAGATAAACATCTATCAAGTAATAATTAATAGCCAAACGCTTTCGAGAGAGCCTTGGAGGAAATTGGCGTGCAGCCAAAAGCGGAAGTTCGTTTTCATATAAGATTCAACAAATTCGACCGAAAATCGAATTTCTTCCACAAATTCATTAAATCGACGAACTGACACTCGCAAATCGATTCTTTTGAAACTTGTATACTCAGTTCAAAAAGTGACCGCAAAAACAGGCCAAAAATAGCCTAATTCACCCTTGTCTTTTTTCACCCTTGAATTTAGACTTTTACTTGGTACTAAATGATAGTCTATAATGAGTCATGAATCCTCAGAAAGTTTCAGATTGAGCCGGCTTTGAAAAAAGAGAAGCGAGGGGACTCACTCTAATCAAGCACCCCAAAAGTGAGAGGCGAGGGGACTCACTCTAATCACATTTATACTAACATATATTCGCGTATACCTGTAAATAATCACATAACAGCGAACAAATACGTTTTTTGAACCTATATTACTATGTAAGTTTCCATTTCAACGTTTTAAAACAGCGAATACGCAACCAACTTTGACCCTCCATATCTTGAAAATAAAAAGCCAGCTCAATCTGAAACTTTCTGAGGATTCATGACTCATTATAGACTATCATTTAGTATCAAGTAGAAGTATAAATTCAAGGGTGAAAAAAGAGGCTATTTTTGCGGTTACTCTTTCGTTAACGTGAGATTTCCCAAAATTCGGATTTACAACTCTCATGTCAACAATAATCCTTTCACGTGTCCGATGTAAATAAACGTTACTATTAAAAGTGCTAGACGTAAAAGCGATACGAGTGACTCCATGCCGGAAACAAAAGCATCCCGAAGTAAATAGAAGGTGGTCATGGAAGAATGTGATATTCAGAGCTAGCCAACCAGAGCGATCGTCGTCGTCGTCGTCATTGTCGTCGTTGGAGTAGGCAAGCGCAATTAGCAGTCACATTTACGATGCCTACTGGCGCAACTCCCGTATTTTCCCACGGGCAGAGCCGTGAGAATAATTCATGGGCTTCTGCTCCTGCACCGAACCCGCGGCTGCCGCGGACGAGAGGGACGAGGGACGAAGAGGGCGAGCAAGGGAGACAAGGAGGAAGGGAGAGATTTCAGAGGCAGAACTGTACCGGCTACTCGGTACAGCCGGGCATCGTCATAAATTCATGCTGAAAGTGGAAAAATCCGTGGGGGAGGGGGAGGAGGCGGCGGTGCTTCTCTGTACGAGTCTGGCTCGTTAAACAAATGGGGATGTACAGCGGCTTCTCTTTTTAGCGGTTACTCCCTCTTTGAAAGAATTAATAATATTGCGTTTTCGACCGCCACCTTGGTCCGCTCTTTCGTGTCGTCTGTTTGCCTCTAATTTTTGTGATTCTCGAGTTCTTAATGCGAGATACCCGAGACAAACCATCGTTAGAGAAAGCTCTAAATTAACTAGAATTAATTAAAATCGTCAAAAGTTTATCTTCCTTTTCCCTGTTAAATGACTTTGTCCGGTGACTCGACTGACATTTCGTGAAGGAAAGCCCTAACCGGTTACACGCGAACGCCCACGTGGAACGCCCTACAGACGAAAGTATCAATCACGGGCGAACGAAGTGTCGGAGCGACGTCAATCTAGACGGGAGAGAGGGGGGGAAGGAATTGACACTGTCACAACGTTACGACTGCTGGGGTTCGATGTTATCGGATCCCGTAATCGCCATTAAACCATATCCATAAATTAGCATACGATCCCGTCGACCCCTAACTCGTTTGCCTGATCCTCTCTCTCGGTAGCGGTAGACTACTGAAATCCCGTTATATACTCGAATGTCGAATCCAGAGAACAACGCGTGCGGCGCGTCGGGAATTATCCCTCCTGCGCCGAGGATTCGTCGGCGATCAAAGGATTAGAATCCTGCGGGATGCGACTATTTTCAGCCTAATGCTGACGTCACGACGCATACATCGTGCCCGGGGAAAGCGGCACGACGCGGACGACAGGCCGCGGCGGCGTGAATCATCGCGTCGTCGGACACGCCGAGAGAGCGTGTCAGAGGACGACCCCCTCCCCCTCTTGCCCCTCGTTTCCGCACTCGTGGAAATTTCGCGTAGACCGCCGTGCCCTGGCGCCGCGCACGTGCACCGCGCGCGAATGGCGCCATAAATTCACGTGTCGTTTTGAAACGTTTACCCTTCCGCCGCCGCTGAATCGCATTTACGACCGTAATTACTTATCCCGGATAATTTAGTCGCCAGCTGTATTTATATTGATATCACATATACACACGCACACGTAGCTCCGTAATCCGCGGCTCTCTGCAATTTGCAATTTGCAATTTTCTAATATTGTTGCTACCCGTTGTACCGTGTTTCGAGGAAATTAACGCGACCGCCGCGCGTTTCCGCGTTTTTATAATTTAACGCTCCGCGGCTGAATCTAAACTGAAGGAGCAGTTCAAAACAAAAGACATATCACTCTATACGAAATAATGATCAATTTCACGATCCAAGCAAGAGCAAAAATGATAATTCAATTGTATGAAAGCAGCACCATCGGTGTTTATCTATCGTTAATTTGACGAAAGACTCGCACAAATTAATCCGAGAGAAAGAGAGAGTCGCTCATCTTTTATTTTTATCTCTTCGCTTCTTCCCGCTTCGAAGAAGCAATCCAAGTTCGCGTGTCTTGCCGCCGATGCTATCGCGAACGAGCACGTACAAGACGCTTTCCACGGTGCGGCAGAAGCGAGGAAGGTGCGCAGCATTCCCATTGTCGGAGAGCGCAGTCCGGAGGGGGGCTGGGGCTGGGGCACTCCGCGTAAAGACGCGTTCTTTACCACCGTAATTCCGTTTCTCACGGCGCGCAAACAGCCGTGGCTGCTTTTCGCGCGGCTGCAGTTTTTTGCCGTTGGCGTTTAGGAAAATATTTACGATCTCGCGTGAGGCGATTGTCATAATCGTATCGTTGGAGTGCGAATAACGGTTCTCTCTCGTCTGTTTACTCGCTACGCGATGAAAAGAATCTATTAAACAAAACGACGTTATCATCCCCTTCGTTGCTTCATCTCTCTCTGCCACTTACGGTTGATTAAAATAAATAAATAGCGACGGATTCGCGAGTTTTTACGAAAAAATAATTTACTAAATGTAAGCCGAAACTGTTTATATATAACACAATTCTTTGAGATTAATATTCAAAGGGGGTTGATACTGATTGCGTCGCGTGTCACAGAACATGTACAAAAATCATGCAATAAATATAATCATACGTATAGAACCGAGCAACTTTCTTCGTATGACAAGACTTCCTGGGAATGTCCACATGGGCTACGCTTTAATAAATTTTCTATTAACAAGCATCATTGAACGCACATAGGAGACAGTAAAGCGACTTGGATCGATACACGGATACAAAAGTTTCATCGAACCATTGAAATGTTTAGTCGCATTCTTCAGTCTGAAATTCCGAGTTATTCGGACTAATAATTAAGCGAACAACGGGCGGTACATTTAACCGTATCAACACTAATTAATAACCGAGCTAAAGAAACTCGGGTAGTCTCCGCAAACCGCGAGCGACGATAACGGTGCTTTCGTCGTAGTTTTCGCTCCGAGGAACTTCTGCACAGGAAGCGCGTCGGGAAAAAGTTCGCCAGTAAAAGCGGAAAGATCACCGGCAAGTAAGATAAATGCAATCTCTTTTCTTAATTTCTGGATTAACGAAGAGCAACTCGGAGGAGGGACTCGAGGCTTTTACTTAGAAATCGACAAAAGTCGAACGCGGGTTTCGCGAAAGAGACCACCGCGATTTTCCCTCCCGCGAGATGCTCCCCGAGAATTCTCGCTACGTCTTTCTTTGCTTAATCTCCGTAAAAAAGGGCGATAAAAGAGACTCGAGAGAAAGAGAGAAAAAGAAAAAACGAGATAAATTCGTTCGCGTTCGTAAGTATTAGAATCTGTCGTCGTTAACGAAAATTCGTCGCGCGCGTAACTGTCGTCCACGAGAATCGTGTATCGCAGGTTTCTCGTGAAGTTTCGATTAACGGGAAATCATGACCGCTTATCTCACGAAGGCGTGACATAATATCGCTGTCGAAGATCGGACGCGCCGGAGGTGAACGAAGAATGGTAAATCGATTCTATACGAGATAGCCTTGCGTATCGGTGAGAAGATTGACTTATTGATCGAGCATGAGTCTCTCTCGTCGAGCCGGGGAAGGAAACTCGACATTGGATACAGCCCGACGATCTTGCGTCTCGCAACATCTGATCTCGTGTTTGTCCGCGGAAAGGTGTTCAGGTGTTGGTCAATCAGTCTTCAGACCGAGCCGCTGATGTTCCGTGAGCATTACGTTTCGCAATATATATATATATTTTTTTTATCGGAAAATTGATTTATCTAATATTTCGTATTACGTACGTGGGAGACAAAGGAACTTTATCGTACGTTTTAGTTATAACTTCGTAATAATGATTTAAATATAATGATTTGACTTTTCATGGAGGACTTACCTTCAGGATGTTTTCTACGTCTGGAGTATCGATCAATGATCGCGAGTTAGACCCCTGGAAAAAAGAAGATTAAAAAGATATTAGTTACGATCATCTTCATCGGTATAAACATTGATATAAATATTAATTTAAAGAAAAATGACAAAGATATCTTTCTGGTAGAATAAAATAGTGAACAGTAAAAAGACTGTGAAGAAAAATTACGCTATTTGAATTTAGACTATTTTTCAACGCACAGTTAAACAGAATTCATTTTCTCGAGATTGAACTGATCTCTTCTCGTATGCGTGAGGACCAAAATTCCAAATGTCTCATCGCGGGACTGGTTTATACAGACGAATGCGCCCTCCTCGCGGAATTCCGCCGCGATTTATCACGAGCATCTCCTCGAGCGATCATTAATCAACATCGCCGAGAAGGGGAGGCATTGAAAAGAATGTGTAAGTAGAAGTGAGACGAACGGGAAAGACACGTCCTAAAGGGTGGTATCACGAATAACGGCGAGTAGTCATTCCCGGAAAGAAAACGCGGGAACAATAGAGAATGCGTGAGGATAGCTGAAGCGCCAGATGACGGGGGGAGGGAATAGAAGGGAAGGGTGACATGGATGCGAGGGAAGGGTTGAGAATGTCTACTAACTTTTAGCCGGAGGACACCGCGTCGTGGGGGACGGGGCGAAAAACGGAGGCAGGCGAGACTGGATAATCACGGAAAAGGAATGAGCGAAAAATGGGAAAGTCGGAGAGAGACGAGAAGCGAGAAAAGGTAGGCAGAGATATATTTGTATTATCACGCTTGCGAGACGCGATAAATAGAGAATATACAGTAATGTTTAAAATTATTACGGATTTAAAAGAACCTTATTCAAACCTGCTTACAAGTTATTCAATAGAATGTGTAATTTACTTTTGCGCTGCGTCAACAGTTATTCAAACTTTTTCCAACAAAAATACGCAAAACAAACTACTTTTTAAACATACATATATGTATTTATGAGAGAACAAAAAAAGATGGGAGTGAATCAAAATAAGAAGTGAAAAATAAAGAAATAGAGAGAAAGAGTGACGCAATAGAAACTCAAGATATATTGTTTTCATTAACGGCGATACTTAGGTTACGAATTTATCCCCGGTTGACAACCACTACGACCACATCCTTCTTTTCCCCTTTTACCTTTCCTTACGCGTAATTCCAAACTAATTTCGCGGATGAGGACGAATGGCCAACGACTCGGCAGCGAACGATCCGCCACCCATTGTCAAAGAGGGAAAAAATGCCAGAACAGTGGAGGGAGCGGCGAAGGGACAAACGGGAATCAATTTTCCGGACGAAGACGAAGAAGAGAGGAGAAACGGAATGCCCCCTCACCCCATCCCAATCGGTTCTAATTGTATAAGTACACCCGGGAAAAGCGAGGTACTCCAAAGATGGGCAACGTGTGATCGGAGAAAAGGGAGGGGGGTGAAGGAGACACGAAGAAGGAGACACGATCGATAGTCAATCTCAATGAAATTTGCACCTCGAGGAGCTAGACGTGATAGCACCCGCCGAAACTTCGACCCCCTTGCCCCTTTATCCTTCCCCTACGATCTGGACCATCCCCGCCCAGCTTTAGATTTCCATTGAAAAGCAATTCGTTCTCTGTCAACGAGAGCCTGTCGAGCCAACTGGTTTCGTTTGATACCCGCCGGATGATTCCGGGATAGAAATTCAAAGTCGGCGTGAAGGAGGGGAGAGAATGGGGATAATAATAACCTCTTTATTATGGCTCCTTTATGATTAATGCCATGGCTGCTTGATCTTTCTCCCGCGATTTGCGATCGAGGGGAGGGCACGTCGTGATTCGCTCGTTTAAACGCGGAAACGAATAGCGCTCGAGACGTCGAGGAGAGATCGATAATTGAAGACATTGATGTAGTATGTATAACATATTATATAACCGAACAATTGGGATATCGTTAATTTTTTTTTTAATACGCGTAGCTTTCATATGTTTAAAATTCTTATAATTATTATTTTTAATTAATTTTAATTAATATATAATTATTTTTATTTATTATAACAATTATTTATTGTACAATCACGGATTCTTCACGAACTGCTAACACACTTGACATGTATTGAATCGTTGGTTAATTAAAATTTAAAAATTTTGCAGAGAACGATACTGAAAAATCGAGATTCTCAATATTAACATCGCGTTATTATAACGGACTCTAAAGAGTAATTAGAAGTACATAGGAAAGATTATCGGCAAGCATAATGATTTCCAGCAACTTGTTAATTTCGACAGTGTCTCGTTTAGTAACGCGCGACAATAGCGTCGGCCGCCGCGGAAACTTCGCTCTTAATCTTCTTACGTGACAAATAATCGCAACTCTTGGCGAGACGTGCTATTAAAGTAGTTCGAGACTTTGTGAGTCTGGCATCGCTGCGACGTCACCGCCGCGACTGGCGCACTTATCGAGCAGAGACCGCTAATATCGTGTGAATTTGATAATGCGTTAAACAAAAAATCGATACATAAGATAAAACAATGCTTTAACTCGCGAGTTTTAATGTTGATAAAAAGTGCTATCTTCATTACAATAATCAATTACTCTTGAAAATAACGTATCCGCGAAAGCCTTCACAAATTCTTTATCACGTATACGTGACACGAGAAGCTGATATCAGAATAAAGAATTTAAAAATAGCACGAAAGATTCAAAACTGCCTACTCAGAGTAACATTCACGGCGCTTGTGTTCCTGCAGCGTCGAACGCATCAATTACAGAAATTGCTGGACGATTATTTATTTCTCAATACCACCGGAACGCTTTCAAGCTTCAAATTAATCTTCTCGCTCCTCGACGTGCATGCGAGATATTCCAGGAATTATGTACAAGCATTCTTCATTCACATGTTCGCGGGTCGGTACTCGCGATCATTTTTCATACTTGTCGGTCTAGAATTCACTCTTTCGTGGTGGAGTTAACCAAGACAGCGAAAGAATCGATAAAGAGAAAAATTTTAAATATGCTATCGTTTTATAATTGAAAAAATAATTGTAATTTACGTTTAAAAAATATGTAAAACAGTCTTTTTTTATTTCCTCACTATACATCTCTATCCGATCTTATAATCTTTTCATATCCTTACCTTATATATTTTATACCTTAATCTTTTAATCGTTTTCGCTTTTCGTTATTTCTAATCTTTTTATATTTGTGACAGATTCTCAGAACATAACTCCGGCCAATAACGGTAAAAATACGAAACCTTTTTTATCGTATTTTCCTGACGTTGACTGTTATATCAAAGCCTCTCGATCGCTATCGCCGTTCTTTCGTCCCCACGGTATCTATGTTACAGGAAACACGCGACTTCCGGGACACCCCACGTTCAAACAATCCCCACTCGAAGCAAAACGATCAAACCTCCGTTACCTCCGAAAAGCTATTATCGTCCACTCTCGGGGAAACGGACGGCCATCGCGCATGCAAACCGTATCCAAAACTATTCGAGTCACCCGACCGACGATCGAAGGATAAAGAGGTGCAAAAGATCGATTACTCACGTTAACTTCGATGAGCTTCAGTCGGCCGGCGAATTGAGTGCGGCTCGCGAGGCTGCCGCCGCTGCCGCCGAGATTGCCGACACTTCCGCCGGAATTGCCGATCGGCAGCGTGCCGTTGTTCCCCACGGAGGAGGGCTGGGTCGGCGGCGGCGGGCCCTTAGCTGGAAGCAAACCGTGGTTGCGATGATCGTTGCTGCCGCCGCCGTGCTTGACTGGTTGGCCGGGGTAGCCACCCCGACCGTTGTAAGGCGGCTTGCCGTCAGCGGGTTTGACGAAACCGCCTCGTTTCTGATGGCTCGCGCTCGACGAGGAAGACGCGGCGCTCGTGCCCCGTAGCCCACCGGGCTTCTTGAACTCCTGTCCCGAGGACGGGGAACAGCTCCTGCCGGAGCTATCCGTGCCTGATTTGTGGGCGGAGGGCGTTGGCGAAGGCGCCGGACTCGGCGGGATGCCATCGATGCCGATCAAGCGCTTAGGCTGGTCGAGTAGATGCTTCACTAGCGAATAGTTGCCCAGCTTGGACTGGATTTGTGGATCAGGATTCACCTAAACAAATAAGAGTAGACAAATATTACTTGACGAGGTCTATATTACGTTCTACGTCGCAAATCAGTACTCGACTTCAACTCGAAAGTTTAGATTAAGATTATTTTGAAGTATACCATTACGTAATGATGATAACTATTGTCTATCACTTGACATTGAACGCTTCAAACTGAAGGATAAAATAATCAGCCCGTTACTTAAGAAAGATTAATGCGAGTATTAAAGAGCTAGAAAGCGCATTTTCGTGTAATCTAGATTTGTCAACTGAAAATTTGCTGTTAATAATTGCAAACGACGACACAGCTGCGCGTTGAGTATCTCGCTAGTATCTCAAGATAAAATACTAGCGAAATACCCGGCGATAAGATTCCTCAACGAGTTACCAATTAGCGTATTTTTAATTAGAAGACCACGGGCGGGAAGTTCTCAATTAACTTAACGAATTCCACATAAAGCTGCTAATTGCTGCTTAAGCTTTCACCGGGAGAAATTCATTTCGCCGCCCGGGAAATCGCGGTGACAAGTTACATCTCAGATGGTACGCGTCTAAATGGAACACGACGGTCGTCGAGGGGTAATGTAAGGGTGACGACGTACATAACGAATCAATCATGTCACGGTGGCGCTCACCGTAAGCAGCCTCGCTCCAGTCATTTATCAAACAAAGATCGGCGAGACGGGGCCCGGGGGGACGCAGCGAGATGCAACGATCGAAGCCGCAGTCGCCGATACCGTCGGCGAACACACATCGTTTATAACACATCGTGTACACGTATATACGCGACGTTATAAACGTACATATAAATATATACGTTGGTACGTATACGTGTACATTGCATATACATACATTCTCAGTCGCGCACTGATTGCACGGGCAATTAGCAAAAATTAATGCGCCGAGGCGGCAGGCGGCTGCCGAGTTTACGACACACCAGTGTTCGACTGGTAATTTAGCGTGTAGCGCTAATATGAATCGCGTTTGTTGTACGTGCGCAATAATACAACCGCTGCTGTTCTCGCCGTGTTCCGCGCTTGGCGCGCAACCGCGCGTTTCGTCTTTGTCCGTTAAGGACAATGAGATCGAATCGCGGTTTAATAAGGAGGTCGGCGAATGCCGGGGTTGGCGCGCAAAGAGGGAGAAACTTAACGTGATTAATGAGCGCCGCTATAAATCACGTCCGCTTGTTAGCGCCGGAAGACTTTTTCGCGCCGATCGTCCTTGTAATGAAGGCGCTCGGCGCGGCGGCTCTCGACGCGATGCGCTCGAGCAGGAATTTCGGAAAGGAGCAGCCCGACGCGCGTACTTACGCGAGAATAATGGCGTCGACGATGACAGGGGACAATGGGATCGTTGAAAGACCGATTGTTAACCACCAATCTTATAGCGGCGGCGAGCAGATTACTGTCGTTAAGTAAATATGAGTATATAATCATCAAAAACCAGACAATAAAGTAATTAAGATAAACAAAAAAGCGCGAATATCTAATATAAGAAATATTCTCCTTATACAATTTAAGTAATAAAAAATTCCTACAAAAATAGGTATCTCTTCAAGCATTCATCTTTTTTCCTGAATCACCCTACAGTAGTCTCCATCCCAAAGACGCGACAGAACATTGACCTGTCTCGCTAATTAAGCCCCGAGGTGCCACTTCTCCCACGAAGTTTGCGGTAGCGTAAAACGCAAGAGGGAAAAAGAGAGAGAGAGAAAAAAAGATGTAGCGTAAGTGACCAGGTCAGGGACTTTTCATCCGCCCTGACCTCGCTCAATCTCGTCTCCGCCTCCAGCCAGCCAGTCAACCACCCCCGCCAACCTCCGCCGTCGTCGAGTGGTGCTCCACGTGTGCCACCCAGCAGCGGCGTACTCCGTGCGTATATGTACTAAACAACACGTACGACTCGTAAAACGCGCACGCGGGGCGGCGCGGCGTCCCGGTATCGGCGACAACGTCGTAAAACGCCCGTAATTATAGCGCGCCGTATAACGTAAACGCCATATTGCGAAAGATGATGCCGGCCGGCGATGAAAATGCTCACAACCGCGTGCGCGCTCGGGGAAATCGATAAACCCTCTGCTCTGCTTGCCGACGAGAGACCACTAAGCTCAAGCACGTGGAGTAAATGACTCTTACTGGGGGATGAAATTCCACAAGAATCTTCTTTACAATAGATTAACAGATTATATAACCGATGGGAATTAATGGGAAAATTGAAATTGGGAATTACGACGCAATGACGAGCTTTCGTAGCGAAAACCTTATTTAGGAATTCGAAAATATCGGCCTGTCTGAAGTTTCTCAGAGAATTTCCCAACACCGCGCTTATTTCAACGATTTTTTTTTTTACAAACGTTTCGTATGTATTCATGGATACATAAATCCATCCATGAATGTTTTAAACAAAGAAATATAAAATCAGAAACGGCCAAGAAGATGGCTGTTGCGCGAGGTAATCGGTTCTCTCCTCACGTACAAACGTTGGTACGAGCGATCTCTCTCTCTCCCTCTCTCTCCCGGCCGGCCTGCATTCTCTGTATCGCGAGTGCCAGGCAAATATCGACGTCACGGTACCTGCACGCGAAAATACCCGGCCGTCACACGCGCGGTCGTGCGGTATTTATGAGTCTGTGCAAACTCGCGACTCGACGCGAATGTATGAAAGCGATTCTCGCGCGAGCGTCGCGGGCTCCGATCGAGAGCGGATGTCCGATCGAGCTTTGATCCACTTAACTGACACATCGCGCCCCATCGAACGCACATTCGTTGCGTGCGACATGTTCCAGCGCGCGAAAATTGCGCTTCGCGGCCGCCGTTTCATCGCAACGTTATATGAAAGGTTTTCTCTCTTTTTTTTTCTATCTCTTTGTACGTTTGTGTTCCACCTACGCGTTTCGATTTAGCGAAAAAAATAATAATATCCAAAACCTTGATTAATAAATGATTAATAACGCAATAAAATTATTAGCTAGATTATTAATTGCAATCTCACAATCTCGTAAAATTTAGCTAAATATTTTTTTTATAGAATTACACATACGTATGTAAAATATGAAAATCGACTACGTTTACGATTTATTGATAGCTACAATCGAAATGCATGAGTATCATTTGAATACGATTTAGACACAAAGCAGCCGACTATGTCTGCAAGTACCGCTAAAGATCCATTGCAACACAATATGCTTTGTTGCGCCATGAATGAGCGTAGTTCCTCGCAGAGGGAAGCTCGAAAAAAAAACCTGGACACGTTCGCATTCGAGTTAAGCTTCTTATTCCCGAAGAAATTCGACAAAGCCTCAGCTATTCGCCAGCGCCGCATAATCATGGAAGGTATTACACAGAATTGTCATCAAACAAAAAATACTTGATGCAGGAAGCTTTTACATGCGAATACTCAAGGATGCTTGGTAGTTTAAAAAACACCTTTTTTTATTTAACTTAGCCAACTTTATCTCTATTTCATTTTGTATTCATTATTCTATTTACTTTATAATTCGTTAATTATTTTAATTTTAAATGCTCCAGATGCTCCTGTGTAATTATTAATATCAACATTTCTAATTAGAAAAGATTCTTTTTGATACAGTCGGATATTTAAAAAGCTCAAAAAGATAAAGCAAAAACAAATACCGAAGATTAAAAACAATTTAATTGAAAAAAAGACCGTAAAACATTTTGAAGACTCGTTCCGTTCTTCTGAACGTTCGTGTTTGTCTTTGATATCATGCGGCAGGAATTCGGCATCGCGAGGGGAAGCAAAAACACGGTCGGGGTTGCGACTTGCGGAGGGAATGAAGAAGGATTTAAACGACCTTTCTCGCTTCTCCTATTCCTACTTTCCCTCTTTCACGGCACGCACACATCCGCATAAGTATAATGGCCAGTATACGAAAAAAGGGGGAGAGAGAAAAAGGGAGGAAGGCCAAAGCGAGGGTCAGCGAACCGTTCGCGGAGGGTGGAATGTCATTTTCTGCGGTTTTTAATGGAAGAGATCGCCGTACCGCACAGTGGTTGTAGTCTGCGCCGGCGAAAAATATTAAATACAAAACGACCCGGGGTCGAAGGAAAAACGAGAATTTACCGGATGACGCGTTGGTGACGAATTAAAAGATTACGGATTAAAGAGTTAGATAAATAATTGTATTAGTGAATCTTTGGATTATAGATAGATAAATTAAATAAATAAATTACCAAATATGATAATTAAATATGATTAATAGTCAACTGTGGAGAAATAATCTTAGAATCAATAACAGTCATGTATCTATCTTTACGCGTCATTTGTCACCCGAAAATTGTCTGACCGTCTTTCGTGAGGCCATTACGGAGGCAATTCACTTTCCCGACGAGTAATTCGTCCGTAACGGCGGTGCGGACGCGAGGCGTGTAAATTCGCCTTGAGCGACGAAAAAGCAGCAATAATTCGACAACGAGGCAGGTGGATGTCTCGTTTGAGATTACGTGAGCCGCGGCACGTACGCGCCTTTCTTCCCCTCCTCTCGGCCTTTCTCTCTCCAGCTCGCCGAGAGAAATATATATATGTATATATACATGTATATTCTCGCTCGACGGCGACGGAGACGGCGACGGCACTTGCCAACCCGTTCGCTGACCCACCAATGCGCGACTGCCGAAGCTCCACCGCGCGCGCCGTCGTCGGTCGTCGGTTCATATACGAGTATATCTGACAGCTGCTCTGCGGCGGAGGACCGAAATCTCAATCTCGCCGTCAGTGAGAGCGGTCGTTAACGCATTAGTATGAACGCTGCGCGCACAGATTGAAGATTATGCGCTCGCTTCTTTATGCGCCCGGTAATACGCCTCGCCGTTCCGCTCGCTTTTAATGCGACTTTCCGCGGAACCGCGTACGAAGCGTAACTCACGCATATGTCTAGAAGATTGTCGACGATAATAAAAAATATTCGAGAGATATAAAATATTTCCCGTATCTCTAAACTTGTACGTTTGGATCTCGATGCTCATCGCGCGCAAATGCAATTACTTATGCAAATGACTTATCGTCTCGATTAAATTTGATCGAGTTTACCCCGCGAAATGCAGCAACATTTAGGCGCATTTAAAATTTTATTCGTCATCATAAAATCATCGTCACCGATAATTGAGAGACTATTTCAATCGCGCGATCGATATATGTAATTATATACGATCGAGCAAACTAGCGTGTGAAAAATTTATGCTAAGTTATTTATTTAATTCTGGAGAGAAGAAGGCAACATGGAAGAGTATCGGAGCACATCAACTTCTTTAAATTATGATAATATCATTAAGAAGTTAAATTGTGTTTATAAGAGAATTCTCTCTCTTTATCGGCAACTAGCTTCGAAAATCTCTCGGCAAAGAAGAATTCTGTATCTACCACGATGCTATATTTTACGGAGTTTAACGGTAGAATTTATTAACATAAACAGTCGTAATTGGCCGATAGCGTCGCGAACGCGAAGAAACGCGAAGTCTGATGAAAATGGACTCGGTGCAAATTAGCGGGCCGTGCGCGAATTAACGTAAACATGAAACAAATTAATAAAAGCCACCTTGGGCCGTCTCGCGCTCGCGGAGTAAGGTATTAAAATCGCCCCCTCGCGCGTTCCGTTGTTTCGAGCCCGTTCCCTCAAACCCTGTCCTCTCGCGCCGTATTCGCGAGAACGTACAAGCGGCGAGAAAAGGGTGAGGAAAAAAGGTAAAAAAAAAAAAAAAGATTAGTGGATGGAAGTCGACAGACTGGGGGCGGGACAAAAAATCAAGAGGTAATGAAGAGGACGGCGGGCAGAGAGGGGTGTGCAAAAAAAGAAGAGCTTTTGCACGTAAAGGGCTGCCGTCTGCGCGGCGGTGCTCTTTCTCCTTCCCCTTTCCACCCCTCTGCGAGCTCTTTTCCATTCTAAAATGATACGTGCCTGGCATCGCTTTCCCGCGTTTTGCCCGTCGTCGTCGTCGTCGTCGCCGTCTCGCTCCATGCATGTGAAATTCGCATTAAACGGCCAACGGCAACGGAAACGGCACGACTACGACGACGACTACGACGACTGGCGCCGTAGATTCGCAGATCATAAGATGATGGTGAGTAATCCACAGAAGTGGAGGCTCTCTTCCTCTATTTTCCTCATTCGGGCTAAATCGCTTGGTATTCGTGCGACTCGACACCGACTCCACTCGTCACCGATCTGTATCCGTAATTTTAATACGAGGCGCGTTGCTGACATGCCTACCGACGTTTAGTTTTCACGCCACATCGCGTGCGACTGGTAAATATAAAAAATGTTACGTGTTATCGAATATATCGAGACAAGTACTCTTGACGACCGCTGCTGCCGAAATTAGAAGTTCACCGCGAGTCTATTTTAATAGCCAATTTGACACAGCCAACGACCGACGTCGCGATAAATGTCGAATGAAATACTTCCGAGAGAAGTTCAATATTTATTTACGAATTACGGTGACGACGGGTATAGATATCAAGAGATCAAAAACACCGGATCGCCTCGATGGAACAACAAAATACTATTACAAACAGGCCGACAGGGAAGAAAAAGAAAAAAATTCTGGGGAGGGGAAAAAGGGATGCTTGAACAAACGCCTGGGGACTGTGTACTGACGGCCGGCATCGTATTATCTCCGATAACAAAACGTCTGTTCAATATCGGATGTCTGTAGTGTCTGTACAAGCATACAAAATTGTCGCGTCGACAAGCGCATTCGCAAATCGCATTACAGTCTCTCACACATGTCACTTGCATGACGCTTGTAAAATCCTCGTTTTAAAACACATGAGTAAATGTAAATGTTTTAAGATCCTCGTACCGGCTACAAGATTTTCGTATCCAGTCGCCAAAGTCATATAACCGTTTCCCCTCGGCTGTCTTCGTCTAACCGGATGACGTGGTCATTTTACGGTCGGTTTCCACGAAAATCGTGGACACGGAGAAGCTGTGCACGCACTCCAATTAATTTATAACTTTGCTTCTAACGACGTGTCTACAAGCCGCACACCGCCGTAGTTTGACAGATTTCTCGGCCTGTCAAGGGTGGGTTAAGGGGATGCTGGAGCCGTAGCCGAACTCGATCGGCGTCGGTAAAGAAGACCGGCGAACTATATCTGTCCTTGTATAGACAAAGATATAGACAAGGATAGCACGCTACATTGCACGCACACATACGCACGATGCACACCGACATTATACTTTTATATTACGCTTCCAAATCTTGATTTGGAGGGTTTATCGATGTTTTTCTTATTGTGCAATTCGGGGGAACTTGTTTTCGCGTTTGTACCAATGGTATATCTCTTATATGAAATACATCTTGTGACGAACTGACAGCTCGCCGCAACTCGAGACGCCATATTGGGATAAGAGTAGGATAAGGAAATCTGTACTTCCGTAATTTTTTCTCGTTTTCTATATAAAATCGGAGTTTCCCCGAATCATTAATGTATGTACTGCAATTCTGGAGAAGGATTTTTAATTCCGTCAAATTAATACGACGCTACGTGCCGACAAAAAATGCCGGTAAAACAGACGGCTCCAGCATCCCCTTAACTCTCTCGGTACGAGTGTTTTGAGTTAGGAGATGCTTCGTCGAGACATCCATAACGGCTTAACAGCTCTACGCGATCTTTCTACCTCTATCCCCCCCCCCTCTCTCTCTCTCTCTCTCTCTCTCTCTCTCTCATCACTAATTAATTTACAACTTTGTTTCCACTAAGGTCCGCAAACATTTCGTCGCCCAGATTGCTACACACTTCCAATTAATGCTCGACTAACGAGCCATAAAACCGACGTGATCGTCGCAAGGCACTACTATTCTTTATCTCCCTCCCTCTCTTTCTTTCCCATCTATATTAAAAAAATGTATAATAATGTATATTTAAATAAATTTATTACGATTTTCTTCATTATTCGTGCGCGTTATTTCTTTATGCACATGTATCTCTTGTCCGTCAAGAAAAAAATATGTAATCGGTTGTTTATGCATCAAAGAATAAATTGATTGGTATAAACATAATAATGCCTATTGCGAATGCACAATCATTCTTACCGAAATGGCTAAGAAGACAATTTACCATGCAAACGCGATGGTGCGGTGATCGGAGCGCGAATTAATTCGGGATATCGAGATCGCTTTGTGAAGGGATCACATCGCGAGCGATCTGACCACTCGAACGCGCGTATGGCTTGCTTCGTGAGACCCCACCAATGGAAGATGGTGCACAACACTAAACAGTGACGGCACTCGGAGGCATCTCGATATACACATGAGCTTCCCTCCTCGCCCCCCCCCCTCTCTCTCTCTCTCTTCAAACAGCTCCATAACCCGGACTAAGCCTGGAAGATGAGCCGCGCTCTATCGGTATCGCGAAACTAAACCACAATTTCCGCACGGTATCACCTGTTAAACGATCCCCGTGTTCGCACATAAGCAACATCGTACGTGCTCAAAATCAAGAAATGGGTATAAAGTAGCTGCACGATCCGAGAGATTATCGCGTTTCCTTTCTTTTATATATATGTATATATACATATATATACCAAATTATTTTATCCCGACAGAAACAAGTTCTTATATAAAAACGTTTGTATTTAATAGTACGGAATTTCTTAGATTCGCGTGGAAGTATCGTTCTCGGCACATTTAAAGCTTAGCGACGCAACGCCCTCCGTGATACAAATCGCCAAACCCTCGATCAGTGAGATAAAGAGGGGAAAAAGTCCGTCGCGCCGTGTATTGCGACGTCGCGTCGATGTGAACGCCGAGGGGATATTACGGACAGCTCGGCTCGGCTGCGCCAGCGAGAAAGAGAGAGAGAGAAAAGTGGAATACAGTTTGCCGTACAGCTCGCGCGATAAATCACTCCAAAACGTCGAAGGTAAAGCGCAGAAGATATTCCGCGGAAGGTTAGTAATCATGGGGCCGGGGTAGAACGAGAGACAAACGGCCCACTCATCATTACGCCACCGTGCGTTTGCTACCGAAGTAGTGCAAGCTCTACCGGACGACCGTGACTGTAACTACACACCGATCACGTTACAAGGTCGAGATGGTTCATCGCTGCGAGGTAAAACGCGCCGGTCGCGAGTACGAGATCGGATAACACAAGTTAAGCGCAAAGTCATAATTATAGTATTAAAAATAGTAAGGAATATCAATGATTAAGTGACGCGGCAACGACGATACAATAATTTACTAGCGACAATTACTGCTATTAATCAGCAATAATATCAGTTAATTCTTAAGTCTCTACAATTAATCGATAGCCAGTACTATTTGATTGGAAATAACAGTTAGATAATTTAAAGAAACTGTAAATATCTTTAGAAAATAAACCAATCAGTTTTTCCGAGTCCTTGACTTCTCGTTCCCTAACAGATACGTCCTTTGACAATTCAATCCCTTGATTCGAGGAATCGTACCGCAATTCGCAAGACGTTAAGGTCACTAATCACGACAGTGACTTCTTCATCGTGAAGTGGTTAGCGTTCGCCATCCATCGCTCCACTTAGTCGCGCGATTATTCTTCTGGTCTATATCTTAACATCCCCTCCCTTCCCCTCCATCTCTCTCTCTTTCTCTTTCATCACGAACGAGGGCTCTTTTTTTTTCATCGCCGCCTCCAGTCGGTTCGCGACGATCTACTCCGCTCATGGCAACGGCATCCTTCGTCCTTTTTCCACCCCCTTAACCACCCGGCATCCACTTTATCCTCTCGCGCCCTGAACGTCTGCCATCCACCCTCTCCTCACCGGCTGCCCACTTTCCCCATCCCCCGCTCGCGCGCAGACACGACTACGGAATCTTCTTTCATCCCCGAGCCTGCCCTTTTGGGATGTCGTACCCTCCGTCCTACCCTCGCTTTCTCGTCGGACGAGCTCGATCTCTCGCAATCTCGTACCGGCATCCTTGCGCAACCCTCAGACGCTAGACGCCTATCAGCGACGAAAGCGAGGAAGGACGAAGGACGAAATTACATCGGGACCGATCACGCACGCCGTTCGTGTACATGTATTTATAGTTGAAGTCGCCGTGGCCTTCTAGGCGGAGAGTCGTGACGGAAATAACATTAAGACAGTATGCATAACCGTTTTGACACGCGATACATCTATAACAATAAGCTCATTGGCCCCATTATGTATTTAATGAACGAGATTGGACAGGAGAGAATAAAATTGGAATTTAGTGGCTCGAAAAAGGCAGAATATCGATCTACTTTAACTTAATTAAGAATACCTACATCACTAAGAAAATCATTTTCTCGATTCGACTAATTGTAAGTCCAATATGTAATAATAATACTAAGAATAGAGATTAAAAACTCGTCCGTTTCGGATACGGAGTACGATAATGTTTCCTTCGGGTTTCGGAGGATTTCCGTAGTGCTTTCAGAGTCGTAACGAAAATAGTATCGCGATAGCGCGAATATCGATAACGATAAATTTGCGTAGAAAATATTTAGCGCGGAAAGATATATGAGATCGCGGAGCGAAATCGGATTAGAGTTATAAAAAAAACTCTCACGCCCTCGGGGAAAAGTTCCGATTGTTGCGGAAACGCTCACTCGTCAGCGAGCGATAAAAAGTTGGTTGGGAGTAAATCGAGACGAGTGAAAACGGACACTGAATCGAGGTCGAATCGGCGAGCACAGATTTCCAATTAAACGAATCGCTTCATCCCCTGATCTTATTCGCTCGCCGTTATAATATCTTGTCTCGAAAAAGAATGTCGATGCCATTCTGTTTCGCCCTCCGTCCCTTCTTCGAATACAAAGAACGCTCGATGCTCTGCAAACGAGTCGCGAACCGGCCGTTACCTCGTCAAATTAGCGTACGGGCTTAGAGAAAATTCATTATCAATGAAATTAATTGGCCGGCTCTGGGAAAACATTTTAACGAGGCGCCGCGCGCACGTCGCGTAGGCGGACGGTTAAATGCGCAATTGACATCGCGGCGAAGAAGTTACCTAACGGCATGGCACGGGGATAGACGAGGGAAGTCCCGTCCGTGACGCGCGCGTGTTCACGTTAAGTAATAAGAATCAATTTCCGTAACCGATGGACTAATAGACCGAGGTTTCCGCTCCTATACTATAATTCATCGCCGGCCTTCGCGCGCGCCGTCCGTTCTTCCGGCCCGGCAATCCTCTCGGCCTCTCCGCCGCGCAGCCTTGGGCCTTCCCGAAAACCGACCGAAACCAGTTAAAAGACAAAGCGACATGTAACATAAAAGCAAAAACGCAACCGTTCAGATTACCGTCGACCTTATCAACGTTAAAAGCCAAACCGAACGTGATACTCCGCACGCGTTTACAACGCGGTCAGGCAATCTGATATCTCATATTTAACGATACTTCTGTTTCACCCGATGAAATTGTCCCCGGTATTTATCGTTGACAGAGATATTTATTCTTTGATAATTCATTCAACTCTTCCCATTGATTGACAGATATATCATGCCTTCGTAACCTTCTCGATTTAAATATAAAAAACTATTGCATTATCTTAGAAATATTTATCACGTGTCTCGATAACATGCTGTATGTAGAATGTATTTCTTAAAGAAATGTTAGATATATTACTAAAGTTTCGTAAAAAATTACATTATGCGCGACATACAAATAATCGATATCCTTAACGCAAATACTCGAATGCTCGAGATAGCATCAGATTAATGCTTATATATATTCAAAGTCGCAACTCTCGGCGACTCTTAACGTCGCCGTCCTTCACGATCAAACGACGCTTTATTATCATTACGCCATTGCTCCTAATTCCCGATCGTTTCCTCCTCTACCGCTGCAGCGAACCGTTTCTTTACACGTTGTCATTACACGACGTGTAAAACGTAAATGACCGTGTCGAGAGAGTTTAATTCGAGTTTTCCGGGCTCGCTGATGCGTTTCTACATCGCACCGTTATACGTCGTAGGGCAGAACGCTGATTTGCATTATTGCCGGTGCATCCAGTGTCAAGTATCAATCGTCGAGGCAACACCGATGCGCATAAAGCGCGGATTGCAAACCGCGCGCGCACTCGCGTGTAAACGTTGCTTCCTTGCTTCCTTATTCGCGAGCGATGTACATAATTATTTATCCTCATTTATACATATAAAATAATTACATGTTTAAGTTTTGAATATATATAAAATTGCAATATTACATAAAACCATTCGAAACTCAAGTAATCGTCACAATCAAACGTCTCATAAACTCTGCGAGTTATGTTCAGTATAGATTACATTTATATGCTACATCTTGTTAATAAAATGAAATTATCTCTGACTTCTGTCCTTCGAGAATCAATTAATGTCTTGATAGACGATCTCGTTGCCGCGGGTCTCGGGTGCCACAAAGACGACGTTGTTTCCTCGCTCCCCGATGTTGCGCCGCAAGTGCATTGACTCCTGCGTTCACGTTCGCGCTACTGTGGCAGTGCATACGATGCACATGCCGGCTGCCGAGTATATATGTTCGCGCTGCCGCTTTACCCCGATCTCTTATATCTGCTGACTGGCGAAGGTGGAAATATCGAAAGCTCGGCACAAAGTCGATATTGCGTTAATACGATGGTCGAAAGAGAGAAAGAGATAGAGATAGAGAGCCCGCGCGCGAAGAACACCGGAAAATGTCGGTAGAAAGATAAGTCCGCCGGTGGAAAACGATGGGAAACTGACTAAGCGCTCGCGCGGAAACGTTTTCTCACGCCGCCTGTATCGAACATCAGAATCGAGGAGCACTAAACCGGAGTAATAAAAAGTTAAACAGCGAGCACAATCGAGTTACTAATTGCGTTATAGCAAGAGTTCCATTTGAATGCGAATTTCACACGCGAGATTGCAAAAAACTTAATAACTCGTTCGATTCATATACACTTACATATTTAATCGTTAATTGAAGCAAATTGTATTTAAAAAAAGTTTTAATAACACAAAGATAAGTCAAGTGCTTCTTCCTGTGTGATTACTCACGCCTCATTAAAGGAGAGAGATAAAATCAGATTAAGACGAGATACGTATTATAAATAGTGATCGTAAAAAATATGTGAGCGGACTTATGATTAAAAGTTAAAATTATACTTAGATAGAACATTATTGTTTAAAAAAATATTGCATTACAAAATAAATTGAATTTCAATAAATGTCCGCGTAATTCTAAACACGGAAAGCAGCGTGATTGAAATTGCGATCGGTATGCGACGAAGGCGCGGCCTCAAATAGTTAACGATCGAGACAAAGGGGTAATCGCGTGCCGCCGAGACGACAATGAGAGAAACTAAACGCGACGGAGAGTGAAAGAGGGTGCGAGGGCGCGACAGACGGAGGAAGGGAATTATCCAAATTCACGACGGACATTACCGAGGTTAAGCGGCCGCTATGGCTAAATTCGAACTCCGTGGACTCGTGCCAAGAGTACGATTAATTAACCGCCCCCTCGATGGTACACATTCCCGCCACGCCGGGGAGGATTTCGAGAAGGACGTCTCAAACTATTCGAGATGGTCGCGATGCGAATAGAGCGCGAATCAAACGAATCAACTTGTCAGATAGCAGAAAAAAAATGAAAAAAAGACGATGACTTCATCGAGGAATGCCGCACATTGAGGAAATGTGCAATCGTCATTGCAGAAACTCTCGTGACAAACATTCAATAATCATAAGTTTAATCGAATCGTCTTTCTCTTTTTTTAACCAATATATACCGAATGGCGCATGAACATAGATGTGGTATCGATTGTCATAATCTAACGAATGTGTTTTCGCAAGAGCGTATCAATAGAAGTCGATATAAATAATCAACGTGGATTGTAAAAGTGCACAGAACGCTTAGTAATGCTATGAGGAATCTATTATAGAACATAAGATTCTATAATCTTATCTTCTATAAGAGATTCCTCGTAGTCTCTATTTTCATAGAAGATTCACGTGCAAGTTGATTTTATTATAAAAACGACATCATATATCTTCTCTCCGCCATCTATATAATTCCTGCTAATTTTCTGATTAAGAAATTTTCCTTCGAAGAACGGACACGAACCCGGCGCGTTCACTCTAATGTGATTAACATTGTTACTGTAAGGCGTGCTCCAGTTTCCGCAATATCGATTCACTATTTGCAGCTTTCTCAAAATTAAGCAATCTTTAATGGATATTACAGATTTGTATTCTGTTCATCTATTTCTATCGAAAAAAATAAGAAGAAAATTCGATAGATCTCGGTTTCCGGCAAGATTTTAAAACCAGCCCTCCAGTCTTGATATCAAAATTAATACCACTTGAATTAACGCACAATTAGCAAACCAATCTACATGGTTTACTGCTCGCTTTTATTTTTCCCACCCCCGCTCTTGTAAAGCCGCGGGAAAACAAAAGTACGCGGAGTATATACCACAACCGCCACACTGTAATGCCCGTGATTATTATTTTCCAATAAAAATATTAAAAAAAAAATAGAAAAAAAGAAAATGCCGAGAAGAATATACGGATGCGTGGGAAGAGTTGGGGGATGAAAAATTCGCACACTTCGCCATTATTCGGAATATCTCGGGTAATTTTCCGGCAGCATATACCACAACGAGTAAGGGGAGGGGCAGGGTTACCGAACCATTGTTTATTTCCTCTAATAGTCCTCGACTTTCTCTCCACCTCGCTTCTTTTCCGTCTCCTCATCTCACCCCCATCCATCTGCATCCTACCCTTCCCCATCTTTCTCCGTCTCTCCGTCTCTATCTATCTCTCTCGCTCTTTCTCTTTCCGGCTCTTACTACCTACGACTCTCGTCAAGCCACCGCATTATCCCACTCTCCCACACACCGGGTATTGATTCCGTCATACCACCCCCGCCGTGAGAGACCCAGGCTTGCTCTCTCCGGCGCGGTAAGCGTGTACGTGGCACGTGTACGTGCACGTCGGCGCCCGCCGCCGCGTTTGTGTGTGTATTTAGCCACCGAGCGCACCTCCCCTCGACCCCTCTGTGCACTCGGCGTAGCGCAGTCAAAGCAGCCAAAGCGGAAAGGGGATGAAGAAGGGAAACCGATAGAGTAAGAGTAAGAGGAAAACGGGATGTAAAGAGGGAGGGGAGGAGAGACGAGGCCGACGAGGGAGAGGGACAGTTTAATAAATTGCACTAAATGGCAGCTAGCATAGTGCACGCGTGTAACACACCGCATGTATGCGCACACAAACGCGCGCGGACATGTATACGCGTACACGCAAGCACGCGTAACGGAAACGTAACCCGTGTAATGACAATGTTGTAAACGGCACCGTTAAAAGTCCGCCTCTACCGTATTCCACCCAACTATTCCAGCTGACGGTAAATTAACGCGTGTACTTACGTATACGCAAATATGTCGACGCGTGTGCATGTGCGAATTGGTTAATCATATAAATATTAATCTCCCCGCACGGCGAGGAGAATAAATATTAATCCTGAATCGGTCGGAGAAAAAGAATTTCATTACCGCGCGATATATTGTGCGTAAAACCGCCGACGAGGTATCGTCGAAGATAACACACGCCGTGAAATAAAGTTTCGCGCGCGGAAGCGCATTTTAGGTAATGCTCGTTGCGAACGATTTTAATTCGTCGTATATTCCATATCGATCGACAAAGAGTTTTTAAAGCGCGGTAATATTTCCCCTGCAGTCTCGGATGCGGCGTACTAAATAATGAAGGATTAAAATTTCAAAACCTCATCACCGTTGTATGCATTACATAATTGCATTGTACGTGGAATCTCGATCAATTATACACAATTCAATAGGACGACTCGTAGATGTATGCATTTTAAATGCCATATACACATTTTGTCGTAACAGAGCAAATCGAGAGCTTATACATTTAATTAACGCGTTCATTGCACCGAGCGAGAGCGCATGCCGAATTGTTTCCACGTGAAAAGTGTTTCACGGATAAACGCTTTTGGCGAAAGAGAGAAAACGGGGAAAAGAGGGAGGTTAATTAATTATGTCGCGCGTTGTGCAATAATTGGCTGTCCTTCGAGTGAAACGCGCCTCTGTGACGAAAATCGCCGCGTCGCGTCGCGGCTAAATCGTCATGACGTTATTACATGGCGCGCGAGCGCGCGCGCGGCATCGAAGCGGCGAGTGCATTTTCATCTAAACGATTATTATAACGCGCGAAAGTAATATAAACGCTTTCTGATTACCGTTGGTGGTTAATTATAAAACCCACCGTGATTCTACCGCTGCCAAACGAGCGCGCGATTTATCGCGCAGTAATAACATGACGACATATAATAATTATTTAACTCGTTAACGATTTATCTCCCCCGGTTTTACCGCAAACGGTTCGCTGATATAAAGATTCTCTTAGCAATTGAAAGGTTTAACGTAGCTATCAAATAATTTTTTTTTTAACTTGAAGATAAATATAAATATAATTCCTTTAATATCGATTTTGCCCAAGTTTTTACAACATCTTTTGCAAACATAAAATTAAAGTATATGCAAATTTATCTTTCTCAATTTTAAGAGTTTGGAAAAAAGACTGATCGGGGTATTAAGTTTCCTGAAAATAACAGTGTAAAGTCTAAAGTCGTGAAATGTCGTTATAACAATTTGCAACTCGCGCTGTTACGTGTGCATATGTATGACTTAATTGTTCAGCGAGTCTACTCGAATAGGCCGAATATGCAAAGACGGCGAAAGCGAGTCTCGCATTAATCGCAGAATGCGCGAAAATCCAACCGGCGCGGCGGCGCGGCGGAGAAACCGACGGACGTGCGCGACAATGGCATCGCCGGGCGGATTACCGAGCGAGCGAGATCGAGCGCGAAACGAAAACGCGCGATGCAAATTCGCGAGATACAGGACATATGTAAATCACGCGAGGCAGAGCCGCACGAAAATCGGAGCGGCTTTAAAAGGGGGCGAGAGGGCAACGGGGGGGAGGGCTGTTCGTCGACTTCTTCATCCCTCTTAAAATTCAACCCGGTATTCTTCTCGGGGCAGATCTGAATAATGCAGGAGGCGACGAGAGGATGGCCAAGAAAGCACGCGTTCCGCATTCCCTCCTCGCCGTCTGAAATCCAAAACTTAAAAGCCGCGAGGGCGAAAGGAGCGCCAGGTGGGCGGGGAACGGGCGAGGAGGGTGACGCGACGGCGTGTTTCCAGGATTTTCTCGATAGTTGCCCCACGGGGCATTAAGGTTATTAAAAGCGATTCGAAAGGCTCAACACCCGGAAGATGCTTCTCGAGCCTCGTTATCTCGACGACAGTCGATTTAACTTGACGCAACGCGAGAATTTATAGACATGCTCGCGTGTGTAAATACACGCGTTTTACGGTACGTCGAAACGAACGGATCATTCCCTCGATATTGCTGCTTCCGCCGCACGCATGCGAACCGGCGGCGTCCTGAAAAAACGCTTGCTTTCATTCGCGTATACGAGTCGAAGAGACGTCGATATCTATCTGAAACTGGAACGATCAATGTCGTTCAACGACTCGGAAATAGGAACGCAACTCCGGGATGTTGCAAAACTAACGCGTTTTTTTCTTCGATTTAATTTCGTTCAATCAGCTTCTCGATTAAATATATCAAACGCATTACGTTTAACATGCAATAAACGTCAATTACGTATTCAAATGTATAAAATAATTCATGTAATAGTATTTATATCTATTATATGTGATATAATGAATTTATCAAAAACAGTAAAGAGATAGGTGAAATCAAGTAAGTGATACTGACTCGCATTAATCAAAAACCTGATTATTTTTTGAATTGCCAATAAGGTAGCTTTAGAAACAGTAAAAATGCGGCACGGAGCACGTTGATAAAACGTGAATTTTTCCTTTATTTAAAAAAATCCTTTCTTTTGTTTAAAAAATTATCCCATGGAAAAGTTTCCCGACGCAATCCGCCGGTAAACGACAAGTTAATAGTTTTTCAAGACTACCGGTTTTGAGCGACGTTTGAGAAAATCGATATATTCCGCCCGGCCAATCGATCCCATATTACCAACGTCCTCCCGGCGTTCCTGTCCGCATCATAAATTGCCCCGGTAAATATGGTCCTTCCAACGCTAGAATTCTCTCCGGTCGGACGTATAATGGCGAATGACAAATGAGCGGGAGACAGAGCGAAATAAACGCGCGCGGGAATCGCCGATAGTATCGTGGGACGATGAGAGAAGATGGAGTTCGTGCTCGCGCGAGGATTGACTCTTTCTCTCGCGCTTCTTCCGTGGGAATTTCTCGGTTAAGGAGAAAACGCGATTATTTCTGCCGCGGATCTACCTGACCGCAAGGCCGAATCGTGTCCACTTCGGCGCGTTGTTTCGTTCTAAAAAAAAAGCGTACATACAATCGCGATCAAATGCATTCTTAAAATCCGCTTGAAAAAGTTTTATACGTCCTTGATCGTTTTCAAAACTAACTAGATTAGGAGTCGGAGATTGCGTTAATGAAGACACATCTTTGTTTTCCTGTGCATGTATGAATTCGCAATTGCCTGATAATGAATTTACCGGCGACGATGCCTCGACAGATCATGTAATTGACTTCGTGAACGATTAAGGTGGCTTATCGAGAGACCTTTCTCGCGTTCCTCTTCGTTCCCGTATCACTGACATGCTTAGATTTTGCGTGCAACGGCGAAATTCGACACGACGCTTATCGGGCACGTACATCGAGAGGCCTCGCGACTCAAAACACACACGCGCGTATGCGATATACCCGCGGAAATTATTTCGCCTCGACTCGTTTAAAAAAACTTCTTTTTACCTGGATAGCCGCGTCGCGCGTGGTCGACACATAATTCCATGGAAATCATTCGAATATCATCCCCTCCACTTTAGTGAACATATCGTAAATCTAAGGGAGAATTTTATCGATTTCGCTGCCCAGATTATATGAATATTAATGAGATATGTAAATGCATTTGCAAATTAAACATTATATACAATTCAAATATTAAAAAAACGCATACACAGACTCCGAGATAAATAAATATATAAATGACTGTCATCGAAAAAACTTGCTTATAAAACTGACTGCTTATAAAGTGATCAGCACAGCTGTCCACTGTTAATCACTGATGCGTGTGTCATCGATCGTATGTCGCGCGTGCACGTGCGCTTATGCAGATTCGACGGGTCGAACCCGAGTAAGTGTCGCACATTACCCGGCAAAAAGTTGAATGGATCGCGTTTAGCGCTGCTGCTGGACGACAGGCGTCGGACGGCCGCGCCGGGCGTTTTACGCTGAATCGGTCTTAAACGAGGACGAGCGAAAAAGCGCATTATTGCACGGCGCGGTCGAGCCCGCACAGCGCTCTCGGGCAGCCAGCAAAATGTATAAAGCGATCTCTCCTTGAGACGCGGCACGCTCGATCGAGCAGCCGGAACGAAAGAGAAACACGGGCGGCGAAGGTGTGCGACGACGCTTGTCGCGTCGGAGCTCCGACGCCGGGCCTTTAACGTACAATATAATCCGACGATCTCGTGCGAGTAAACGCGTATATCCCCGCTGCTATCCGTCGCCGATTCTACAAAAGCCTCCCCCCGCATAACGTGCGCGCGGATATCCTCCTCCCTCTCCCTGTATTCTCCTCTCTGCGAGCGCCGAGCTGTTTTATATTTCATACGCTACATGCCATACTTCCCATGCTTTCCTCTAGCTGTCATTAATTCATATGTTTTCGCTTCTCGAGCCTAGATTACTGGCAGACGTTAGATTACCAAGCGGACTGTTATCTAATTTCCGTGTATTAATTCTCGGATAATCCTTTCGATAAAGGATTTACTCGCTAAACTTTTCGGAAAATCCACGGTTTAAAGAAAGTCGCCTTCGTCGCGAAGGGTCAGGATTACCGGCGCTTTTCCGAGTACGGAAAGTATAACAAGGCGCAACTCCGAGAAGAATAGACTTCTAAAATCGCTCGTTTGTTTTGTCGCACCGGTCGCATTCGCCAACTGATTGCTTCTTATAGTAGTACTTTATTATACGGTGGTAATGCTACGTCTTATTTTCTCTGCGTCTCATTTTATATCTCATTGTGCGCCGCTCGCGAGAAGTGAGAGTGAGAGAGAAAGAGAAAAAGAGAGATAGAGCAGACGAAGAGGGCCGATAGCATGGCGGAGATACGCACGCACACACGTTCTCGCACTCGCACACGTACGGAACGGAGCGATGAGAAGCGAACAGAGAATGCACTCGTCCCCGCGGGTCTAGCCAGTCTATAATCTGGCGTTCACGTAGGCGCCAGTGTCTGTACTCGACGGAACGGCGTGTGAACGTACACGGCACGTATACACGTGCACACACTCGCTCACACGCCGCGCGACCCGACAACACACACTCACGGACTCCGATCGCCGCCGCACGTGTATCCGCACGCGCGCGCGAGCGCGCGCACAAACCGAGAGATGCACACGGCGGTGGCGACGACGGGATGCACACGTACGCGACGACACACGCGGAGCGCGCGCGTCTGGATTACGTAAAGCCACGAGGCCGATGGGTATAACGCGATCAAACGACCTACAAATCGCGGGGGCTTCGCTTTCCGTTCGGTTCGCAAAAGCGCGATCTCTAAACTCCACTCCGTTGGAGCCGCGCAGAAACGCGGCAGATTTCGCGAAAGGCGGAGATTCGCCGAAGCGATCGGCGAATTAGCGAACGATATGTGGAGCCCGAAGCCTGTCTGCCTTTAATGCACGCGAAAACGAGACGCGGACAAAGAGAACTGAGATTGCTTAACACGTTCGCCGTGCCGGCGCCAATTTTACGCGACTGATCGTTTACGCGTCGCGCATAACTAATGAACATATGCGACGTCTAGCCTCCTATTTCTTTTTAATAATATTTTTGAAGGTTGTATCATATCTGTTCTACATTGTCCTAAATTGATATTCAAAATTGTCAGTTTACTCCAAATACCTGAAATTTGCAACTATCAACATCACTGTTTATCGAGAAAGAAGAAAAAAATAAGATGTATAAAGTACGTTTGAAACGCAAGACGCATTTTAAAACATAAATTACGCTTAACAAAGCATTAATATGATTTAATTTAAAATTTTCAACTTAATTTAATTCAGAACCCGTATAGACACTGATTCAGTTAACAGTTCAGTAATAATAACTTAATTAACGTTCCAACTAGTTAAATTGCCGTTTTGCGTGTAAAATATGTTTCGCGTTCCACAATAAATTACATTCATGCAGAAAGTTGAAATTTTTTGCCCTGGATTACATCCCCGTGAGAAAATTGCTTCGTGCAGAATTTATTAATACGAAAAGAATAATCATGTATACCAGTTCCGTTCATTGCCTTGGGATTAGCGCGTTGAGAAATTGATCCTTAACAGTATATCGCTGTATCTCGCATGCTACGTTGCAACGATCTTCAATGAGCATTTCAAACGTATTATATGTCATTATTACTCGCAAGTATTACTTACTCGGCGATTAAGCTTAATTGCTATGCGTATCCTTATTTCCTTACACGATACGCTTAGCATAAATAATCTTCAGTAATATCCGATCTATCCGGAAAACTTTTTTAACGTCTCGTCAAAAATAGTTGTGCTAGCGCTAAACAAATAACTGTAAATAATAACGACGGACAAAATAAATGCGAGAATTAATATTGCATCTTAAATAATGTTACAGCGATAACGTTAAATAATAAAGACTCTTATCAAACTTTTAATAAGCCGCGCAAGGATTAACCGAGAAGTGCTTCCGCAAATAAAATCAGTTTCATATTAAACGCTTCCACAAAGTTTTGAAATATCGGTGTGTACATGTCGACGTAACAACTGGATCAGACAATTTGCATGAAAGCAATGGCGATCGGTCGATTGGTTTTAGCGTGAGTGCTGCAGGAAGCGCTAATGAATTCCCGGCCTACCAATACGCGAACGCATGTCGAGAAATGATCGTTGTTTGCCATCATCGCTGCCGGGCACCGTCATCGTCATCGTTGTCGCCGTCATTGGCGCTCGCTCTCTCGGTATGTATTGCCATTAAAACCGAGCGGAGCGGATTGCGTAATCCGCCTATTGGTGTATATACGATACACGAGCTTATCACGAATGTTTCGACACAGATGGCTGGAAGCGCGATATTTCGCAGGATAAGGGATAAACGATCATTGAGAAAACAATACCGCTGCATTACACACGCGTCATGTTAATTGATGCTTCGGAATTAAAATCCGATAAATTTAAAGTCTATCGATTATGTATTATACCCAAATGTCAAGAGTACATACGTGTGTGCGTTATCAGCTCATTGTGTTTTAGGATTATTATATACTTTGTGTGCAATATAGAATTACTTATCTGAGAAGTCTTTCACGGAAGACATATTTTTTCAAAATTTTTAATCTTTTCTAAAATAAATATACGTATAATTTAAAAAATAATATACCTATCGCAAATTTGTTAGCCTAACATTTGTGCAAAATATAAGGCATATAGTTGATTTAAAGAGACGGAAAACTCGCGTGGATAAATGTCGACGCCTTTATCGCAGTCTATTGCTTTTCACACCCGAGATCGGGTTTAATCATCATCACTTCAAAAGCAAGATTATGAGCGCGGAGTGTTTAATTACTGCACGCGCGGTTCTGCGCGCTCAAATGCAGCAATGACATTCATCTGCGGTGTATTAATAACCGATGCTTCTCGAGAGTAATCGAGATTTCAACGGGGAAGAAACGACTCGTTAAAGGCATCCGCTAATACGCCGGGATAACATTCTCTATGTCGTGTGAGCGGAGTTTATATATGTACAGTGGACAGTTTCCCGAAGAAACAAAGAGGACAAGAAATATCTGTGGCAACAAATATTAGCTTTTTCAATTCAGTACACGGAAAAAACGGTTTTGCTAAAGTATCTAAAAATTTAGCTAGATACAAATCTGAAAATAATTTTGTTGCACCATCAAAATGATTATGTAGAACACTTAAACTGATTGCTAAAATATCAAAATTTTTTACAGTATTATCATAATACTTCAGCGACCTACTATAATTATTTTAATGGTGCTACAAAATTATTTTCAGATCTAGCTAAATTTTTAGATACTTCAGCAAAATCGTTCTTTCCGTGCAGAATTTAATAAACTCAAAAAAATTTCTCAATTTAAAATATTGTCAAAAAATATCCAAATGTATTAGATAAAATACTTGAAATTAAAAAGAAATCTTCATCTTTTATCTACATAGGTTGTGGAGTTAACTATTCCTTTAATTAACTCCAATCGAATCTCGTATCTTTATATCAGAATACAAAAATGATAAAAGATATGTAAAGAGAAAAAGTACAAATCATAAGCATATTTTCAAAAATAAAATATATCTTCTCTCTTGACTTTCTTTTTAGTCGGAAAACCCATTAAACAATTTAAAAATCTGACATTTCCAATTTTCCGCAAGATCATTCGACAAAGAAATAATTAATAACTTATACAGCGCAAAAGTATACTGTAGTACAAAGATTCGCGAGATCGCCCGCGGTGGTGTGTCGAGTCCAAGTTTCCGCCTGGTCGTTCATCGAAGAAAATTCGAGCTTCCGATTCTCCCTCTGTTCTCTTATTATTCGAGTTTTCACGACGCGGCTCCGCTCGAACGTAAAGTCAATATATATAGACGCGGGCTATATCCGACAGGATACAGACAGAATCTCCTCGCCGTTCGCCCACGAAGGAAACGGAGGATATCTCTCCGATACGTTGTTGCTCGCGGATCCTCGCCACGATGCGACGCGATGTTTCTTTGGCCCCTTTAGTTCCGGCGCGTTTAACAGAAGCGTATCGCGACGTCATGCCGGAAGAATGGTATCGGCACGTGACGGAGATATATATATATATATATATATATATATATATATATATAATATTTACATATATATAAATACATATGTGCTCGCGTGCGCGCAAGTTTCTAGTCACATAAATGCGCTTTTATGGCTGCGAGAGATATTCTCGCGACGCATGTCTCGTATTTCATAATGTAATAAATGCGCCATTACAGCTGCACCGCGTTGCGCAATAAAATATCCGCGATTCATTTTCTGACGGATAATAATATTCAAAGCTAACATTTGGAGATGCTCAATGTCGCGAGTAGTTTAGTTCCGCTACTAACTTCTTGTTTATCATGAAACTAAAATCTAGACGAAACTTATAGGTAATGAATTAATAAAACGTAATAAATTCGATAGTAACATTAACCGAATAACCTTTAACTATGATTTATATAAATTTGCACCTCTTATCTCCTACATACAGTTGCTCTCGCCTGTCAATATCCAGCTCTTTTAATTTCGCGAGCTCGTTAATTTTCCATAAATTTCCATTCGCGTTTTCACAACGCATAGCTGTTGATAACGCCGCCCTTTTAAAACCAACGAATCCGAGAAGTTTGGATAGAAATCGCAGAACCGAAGGCGGTTCCGATGAAACCAGCTTTCGTCGGAATCCGAGAGAGATGAATAGGAATTGCTATGTCGAGAAAGAGAGGGACTTTGCTATCCGCTCGATTGAATTTTCTGCCCGGGGTAGATTCAGCTTCCTTATGTGCGCACGAGGGAAAGTCGCTCAACCCGGGGATTTTTCCGCGGGGGACAGTCCGTCTTCTTATCAGATATCTTTACGCTTACGACTAATTATACCGTTCGCGCGTGTAAAAGGGAATTACGATTCGACCAGGATGCATGCAGGCTGCGCGAACCCATTGCGGCCGACTGGAGTGACCACGTAATCAACGCGAGAGCCGGCCATACCCTCTCGTTCGACGTGAATTAAAAAAGCCGTCCCGACGGAAAAAGCATGTCGCAATCGATCCGTCCCACAAAAACGCTCGGCATTCTGCACTTCGCTCCGCAGAATTTCGAGTGTACCAACGTACGAGCTTAATGGGGAAAATGTAGCAAGACCAAAGTATCGCTTTATTCAAAATGTTAGTAAACTTTTCGTAAAAATTTCTAATCTAAAACGAATAACATATTGCGACTCGAAGAAATGCGCAGTTTTCGTGCGCTCGCAGCTGTTAATAATCAGGAAAAAATTAAATTAGACCCGCATGATGTTCTAAAAGTAGGAAACATTTTACATTAATCGATTAAACATAAATTATTTTTTATTTCTTAGTTGCTATTTGAATAAAATTTAATCTCGAGTACTACGGATAGCCGCGCTTTTTCATGTGTTGCCCTTCGTTCTTATATTCTATTGTGCCTCGCTCCTAAATCCAGGCAAATGCGGTGTTCGTGCAAATAAAAAAGTGGCGCTCTCGTTGCAGCAGCTTCAAAGGTGACGGAGAGAGAGAAAGACACTTCAACCTTGGTCGTCTCTGTTTGAACACGGAGGGAAAGAAAGGAAAATCCGCGGGAGCGAGCTCTCTTATCTGCCGCGCAAAAGAATAAAACGCATTCTTCGTTGTGTCGCGGAGAATGCGTTTTTCCCGCAGAAGAACGACAAATAACTTTATCGCGCGTGCTGACATCCACGGGTGTGTAAAGAGCGAGTCTTGACAAATCATGTCCGCGAGAGAAGATAAAATAAGAACCGTCCGTAAAAACGACCCTCCCGGCTTACGGCGGCATTATAATACACATAAACAGAATGTCATTTCCTGAACACGATAATATATGATGCAGTAGAGTATCTTCATCTTCGAATTTTTCTTTCCTCCGAGTTTTAGTTTAATAATAATAATACCATCAGTTTTTTATCATATAGCTTCAACGAGATATTTGATCAGAATAAAAATAAAATGTTCCAAATCTTAACGCCGTGGAGTTACATCAAATGACAGTGAAATACACCTATAAAATATATTCTTCATATTCTTTGCTTGTTATTATACTTCTACAATAGTCACAGTAAAAAAATTTCTCTTTCTAAGAGACTATATTTCTTTTAGACTACATCATATTTAATTAATCGCGAAAAATGTAAGTAGATTCGGGGACAAAGAAATTTCGATCGTTATTACGCATGAGCCACGTTCGCGAGAAATATATAGTATGTACACACAGTGCGCACACAAGGGCCCTATCATCATAATCCCTCTTAGCCGAATGTTCGCAGCGTTGCCCACGTTACGTGGCGAATTTTCTCCGCGCGCGGATTTCGCGGATATACGAGAGAATGCAAATGCGCACGTTAATCTCGGTAATAAATACGCGCGATTCATCCGTTTAGCATTGCAGCTGCGACGCACACAGCGTCGAAACCTCACGCTCGCGCAATAACGTCCCTCTTTCGCCGCACGTACAGCATCTTTATTTCCGCCCGCGCGCGAATGACTCGCGTGCCGAAGTGCCTCCATCTGCGAGATTCCGACGAGGCTCCATAACGATATCTCGCGACGAGTGTTACTGATCGAGGTGGAGAAACCCGGCGATTGAAACCGGTATATTCCGGAGTGCAGATTTCGGACGTGATAAGATCGCGCTCTTTCTGAGCACGCGCACGAGTATTTCATTTAATAAATGTATACCGGGACACGTTATCAACACTCTCTTATTTAATCAATTTACTCCGGTCGCACCGATAAAAGATACGAGAAAATTCTAGCCGCGCTTTATCGACTAATGTCGCTATTAGAGACCCATAGTGTCCGACTTTGCTAGGAAAACACAACTATATAATAGCGTCTCTCCGAGGTCGATCCGCGCACTGGTTTATTTATCGGACCGGGTAATCTCCCAACTAGCGAGCTTTAATCTCGACAAACTTTAAACACCGAGGTGGAACACGATAAACTATCGCGCGCGCGCGCGCACTCGAGGGAATTTTCGCGACGGACAAGCCAGGGGATAACGATTTCCATAGACATAAAAATATACCAACGCAAAATATAACTGCAGATTCCTATTTCGAGGAGTAAAGTTCAAAAGAAAACCGGTGAGGTGAAGAAAAAAGGAAACGACAATGTTGAAAATAAAACGCGATTTTCCAACATTATTAGTTTTCCAACATTACACGCTGCATACAAAAATTGCTTACTGACATCTATTTAGTTAATTAGAAATCTCAATATTTATGATATCACTTTGAAACTTTCTTGAAAACTTTCCACGTAGCGCAAAAGTCTGTGAGGCGCATCGCAATATTCCGGACATCTTTTAAACGTCTCTTCGGTTTTTACGTTATTTTAAACCACCGGAATCCGAATACGTTTCCTCGTTAATCAATTCGAGCTACATACTGTTCTTACGAGGCGTAACAAACCAGCATGCATATTTTCGCAGCGCGTGACTAATCCTACAGATTGCAGTCGATATTTCACGTCGACTCCGCGCGGTGCATCAACGCGTCCCCGATATTGGCAGCGCGCGACGACGCTATCCGGATACGGTATTCCGTGTGGTAGACGAACTACGTGATGCGTCGCGGAAAAGTCGCAGAATCCGCTTTTCCGTTCGCGCCTGCGCCTCCCGTCAGAAAGAAAAGCGCGACAGAAAGAGAGAGAGATAGATAGATAGACGGACAGAGACAGGAGAGAGAAAAAGAGAATGAGAAAAAGAAGCCGAAGTCATAAAAGCTGATCGAACTCGTAAGAAACCGGCGCCATTTTCTCTCCTTCCTTTCTGCCTACGTCCCTCCGCTTTCCTTTCCTTTGCTTTCCCTCTCTCTCCCTCCTCATCCTCTCGAGCTTCCCGTTTCTGCCTCTACGTTCCGCTTGGGCGACAAAGACGCTAAGCGGCTTCGCAACTCATCGTACGGTTACTAACGCGCGGTTACAGTTATGATTGTTAGGGAGCCAATCAGGCAGATTTCTCAGCCGCTCGGTTGAAGAAACGGACGACATGTCTCTCTTTGTAATAACTGTGTTTAGAAACCGATGCATACGCACGTTTGCCTTTGATCTTCTCATCCACTTTAAACGAATTTGAGATAAAATTATTACGTTAATGTGAATAAAAAGACGCGAATAAAATATATAAGGAGTTAATAAGTGTGTCAGTTCTTCTTCATTCCGGTATATCTGGACGATTATTGAAGTCGTAGAAAAATTAAGACTTTGTTCCACTAATCAAAATGCGTACGAATGATTGCTCTACTGAAAATGAAGAAATTCCTCGTTGATCGCGATGCTCAAGAGAATCAGATCGCTCTCATCACGTTCTCATTAGGAACGTTAAAATACTCATTAAGGAAGGTTAAAAGTCGAGAAAACACCTGTTGAGTACGCGAAAGGACCAATCGGAGCATGGCCGGGGTTCATTCGCACCCTGCGAAAGAAATAGTATTAGCGATCCGAAGCCGAGGCGCGGTGTCGCGCGAGCGTAATGAGAGAATGCTGTTATATAATTAAGCGGTTTAACAACCTGAAAAGGGAGCCGAGTATTTCTATCATTTCTATTCGCCGTAATAAAAAACACTCGAGAGAGACGAGAGTGTAACGATTCCGAAGTCATTAATATTCAAATGGTGGATTTTAATGTCACGTCGTAGACCGGTTGTAGGATCGTAGAAAATTACCACCGCGCAGAAATTCGTACGATTCTATCTCGGTTATCATTATCGATGCTTTCACCCGCCGTCGCTTTAATGAAATGATCACTTTTCGTTCGACGTAAGAGTTTTTACTCTCGAGAACGACCGTCCGTAGAAAAGAAACTGGGTGTAACTAAGAATTATTATCCGTAGAATCTTACTATCCAGAACTGCTCTCGAGAGTAAAAGGACCGTCAAAACGAGCGTGATCTGAGGTAATCTCTTTCGTAATAACCGGTTAAAAAGCAAGGATCTTTTTCAATTTTTATTTGTGGCACGATTCCCCCAAAAGAAATTATCCCTTTCTTCCAGCTGAAGCATTGTAGATTAGAAATAAATTTCGACGAGAGTAATCCCGGTGGGGAACAGCGCGGACAAGAGCCAAGGGTGAAAGTGAAGAGAAGAAAGAGGGAAAAGAAGGTCATCTTTACGAGTGACAGGGAAGATCCAACGCGGGTCCTTGACTTCGCCATAACGACCGTGTGAGGTTTCCCTGAAAGGCCCTCAAGATAGCTACAGCTACGCCAGATTTGAGGTCGGAAGGTCTTAACCTTAACCTGTGGAGGACGGGAAGCCTATTTTTAGGCTCCACGCGGGTCGCTTATTTTTAGTATAACATTTTAACACATAAAAATTACAAAAAGTGAAAAAAATTGCCCGTCTTCTAAAGGTTAAGGACCCATGGATGTCGCTACTCAAGAATGACCTTCAATGTTTCACGAAGGACGTAGAAAAGTTTATGAAGACAAATTTTAAGAGAGGCAAACCGACCCTCTTGCGAAACAAATGAATTAAAATGCGCTAATGCCTACGACAGCGTTACGTAATGTGTAACGCTGAGTAACGCGAGTAATGAGTAACGCGAAGACATCATTTTGAACAATGGCTGTCGCAAAGGTCAAATTGGACTTCTCGAGGTCGAAGGCGAAGGATCTCGGTGCTGAGATAATTACACTGCTCATTTTTCCAGGCCGTGAAAAGACTTGTTGAGTTACGAAGTCGTTTCGTGGCGAACGACGGAAGCAATGTTCGCGATGAATCGCATTACTGCTTAATTTCCAAGAAACGCTTAAGCTCTATTATATAGTAATCACAAAGTTGTGCCTTAAGTAAATAACTGAAATTTTCTACATATCGATATTGAAACATACGCTGTGACATAATGTTTAACCATCATTCATAAAATTCGCAATTTTTATACATGCTATATAGTAATAATATAATCATTAATATCCTCGATACCCGCGAGTAAGCGAAAATTCGAATATCTTATTCATGGATAAATTGAGTAGCGTTAATGACTGTGATTGAGGGCAAATTCATTAAGCGCTCTGCGCATTACCGTGGATTTATACACAGAGTAAAGAGGGAGACGGCTATCGGTTAACGTTAATTGAAGCGGTCAGTGAATCCACTTGGCAAGGTAGGTACCTACGATTACTAACTAAACGGTAGTGAAAAGACAGGGTGAGAAAAGACGAAATGGCTCTTAAAACGCAAGAGAAAGATCCATTAAATTAAGCGATCAGACAACGCGAGGCTGGGATTCTGGTTGAATAAATATGAAACAAAAGAAAGAGAGAGATAGAAACGGTAAGAAATGAACATTACATTTTCTCGCCTTTTCGCTCATTAATTATTCGCGAATTTGCAATACCGCGAATAGCAACGCATCATGCTTGATAAAATGCCATTTGATAAAGGAAAATAGACTCATACTCGTTTTAGAACGCGGTATGACCGTTAAATGCGCGCAGCGAGATGCAATCGTGTGCAGCGAAATTGATCGACAGGCCGGTATTCGTCGCTACTTTCATTTCCCCGTACAGAAACATTTTTGGCATCATCTCGTCGAGAAAAAAGACCGCAAAATGTGTTCGGTGTGTCAATTTAACTGACACATGACGCTGTTCTCTTTATCGAAAGAGAGAGATAGAAAAAAAGTATTATGGCTGACAATAAATTAATGGCTGGCGGACAACAGCTGTTTTAATTTCCATTTGCGAAAATATTTTATCACGGTATAGCGTTAGTTAGATTAAAGTCTGTAACGCTCGCGTAGCTATATATTTAGAAAATGTTAGTCACATGAAAATCAATGTATATAAATACCGGTAACAATGAATAATGATGTAATATTTAAAAAAGATAACTCGAAAATTTCCATAAATATTTTAGAAAAAAGTTGAAATATCTACTACGATTTTTTTGAACGAGTGAATGCTCGCCGGATGTTTGCGAAAAAAGATAATCAATATCGTCGTACGCGAGTGCGTGCCGAAACATACAGTGGCGGGGGAGGGAAAAAACGGTGTTTCGCCGATCATCGAGACAGAATAAATGAAATATATGAACTCACCCTGACGGGGGCACGGAAGAGGTTCGGCGTGGAGACATGTATGTTGGGGTGATGATGATGCGCGTGGTTATGGTGGTGGTGGTGATGGTGTCTCGTATCAGGACCACCTCCCGCAGCCGCCTGCTCCGCCTGGACCGACATCGCCGCGCGGGCCTGTCGCTCTCGTTCCCGAAGCCGGTCCCGATCCACGCTGAAAACCAAAAAATTATTATTCGATTAATTCCAAATATATTCACGTAAAATGCGAGTAAAACGTTCCGAGTAAAATGCGAGTAAAAGTAACGGAGTGTCAGAATTAATCTTTGCTTAAGCTTTTATAATCGCTTTTGTACACTATGCTACTATACAATCTAATATTTGGAAATTGTTGACAATATGCCCACACGGCAAAATTGCTGTCATTCTTATTCTGTCAAGTTTTCTAAATTATAAAATAGGATTACTTATTGTTATCAGGCATAATTTTCCGCATATTAATTGCCAGAGAACATCGGTGCTTTGTAACGAGGAATGTCCTCGTCTTTCACGGAAAGCGAATTCACTTCGCTTTATATGACGGAGGTGGAATTCACTCATATGACGCAGTGCCGAGAATAACTACCGGTCTTTTAGGAAGCACCGATGGAAGCGACGAACGAAGAGTCGAGACAAGACGAAGAGACGAAGGCAGAGACAGAAGGGATTCGTGACGAGGCATAGCGAGGGTGATCGCAGCTGGCGCAAACACCTGTTTAGTCGCGTTTCCGGTGACGCCGATATTACATATAGAACAAAACGCTACAATTTTGTAACGATTATTGCCCACTCATAGGTAGAGGCGATTGTAATAATTATAATTAAATTAATAATTAATAATTACAAATTAGATTATGTAGAAATCTCTGAGTTTAATTGTTTTTTATTTATGAATCTTTATCGTTGATTTATAGAATGAAGATTAAATTATAAACTTGGTTATTACAATAATCTGAATTTAAAAAATTTTACGTTACTTGTATAACAAAATAATGTATCAGTGTGAAAATAAAATTTACTTTCTCTTCTCTGAAATAAGACCGTTTTATAAATCATATAGCAATGTTTTCTTCCAGAAGTATCGCATGTATAAATTATCCGCTTTTTTGTATTTCAACTCGCAGCACGTAAGGCAATCAAAATGGCGAGTATGGGGCGCAAAGAGTGCTTTAAATAGACGTCTAAAGGTCGGTCGGGATGGCTTTCCTTCTCGTACGTGCGTTATCTGACATAAGTACGTTGAACGACTTGTCAAGAAGCGATGCTAATGCCGCCGCGCGCCCTGGTATGTTTACCGCAGAATTTTTCCAAATGCATTAACATAAGTAATGCACGCGCAGCGGGAGACCACGGGAATGCCGCAAAGTATACGGTCTCATTTTTAATCGAGATAGAGACTTTTCTCCACGGCGAGTGCGATAGATGCGATAAAAAAACGTACAATCAAGAAGTATGTTTTTAGCACGTGCACAACATTTGACAGGAAACGCCATACGTCATAAGACATGAAGAAAAGAAATACGTGTTATACGAAGTACAAAAGGTCGCGATCTCGTGTTCCGATAAATAAATAAATCGCCACATAAATTACCAAGTCGCGAGACAGTAAGAAATAAAGATTTCATGTACATAAATTTATTCAGGTGCGAAAGATATCAACTAGTCATTTATTAAAGTTCTTAATACCATATGTATACACACTCGTAAAACATGCATATTTATTCGATATAATGTCAAGAAATTTATTCTCGAGGAAAGAATCTGCGCATCTCATATCATAAAAGTTTAAGTGTCATTTTTTGGAGCGGAATACCAAACGACAATCTTTTTCCTGAGCCTGCCTGACACTTGCAGCGTGAACGTTTAACTTAGCTCAGATAACGATGGCGAAGCCTGGATTGTCTTCCATAAAGCGAGCACGTATTCCGATTAGGAGTCGATCTCCCGAGGCGCGCGCGCGATCCTCGCATCGTCGCGGCGATACTTTCTCGATAGTCGAAACGTGCACGAACCGAAACGAAACGTGCATGTCGATGAGCGAATCGCTGCATTGTCATGCAAATTAAACGTACCGGCAGTAATCACCGTTCGCCGCGACCGCTTAATTGCGGATGAATAGTAAAGAACTACACTATCGTATTCAATACTTCTCCATTCCCGGATTATTCCTGGCTTCGGAAAGGCCTGTGCACGCGAACTTTCATTCTCGCCGCATCTGACATTTCAGACGTATGAGATCAATTAAATGTTCTAATATTATTATCTCGATGCTATTAATTCCCACATACCCAAAAGTATAAAAACTTTTGCAGGTCATGTCGTGCGCACGTCTCCCACAATAAAAATCATATAATCCCGTTTCGCTAAAATAACGAATTAGTTCCAAATTATAATTAACGTTCTCTCGGGCTCTCTTAAACGAATAACGTCTTTCCCTCTTATTAATTCAAGCCTGCTTATTATTCGTGACACCGAGAAATATCCGATGGAAAGTTTAATCGCGTCCCCAGTCGTGCATGTAAGCGACTCGGTAATTTCTCGAGACCCGTAATATAATCGAGCGAAGTTAAGAACGACTCTATTTGTCCCGGGGTGTGCACGCGCTTGCGCTACTGGAATACATTTATCCCATTGCCGCCGGTACAGAATCCCTTTCCGCGCGCACGCATACACACTCACACAGGCACGTGCATTCGGATGGCACTGGCACGTTTAGTCGCGCGGGTATTTCCACGGCCGAATGCGGTCTCCTTCGTCGCGTCGCGATACTTTCTCGACCGATACCCCCGACCCGTCCCTCCGCGTGTCGTCGAGGCTCTTTCTCTCATTTTCTTTTCGCCGCGCCGCTTCATGCGTCGTTAAATCAGCTAGAAAGTGTACTCTTAACTAAATCGACGCCAGGAGAAAAAAACCAGACTGCTCGTTCTCCCAAGTCGCTTGCCGTTAATCGCGATTTCGTAACGTTCCGAGATAAAAGTGCGAGACGAATGTGAATTCCTCTATGAAAACTCTCATTAGAAGAATAAATTTATCATCAACATTAGCATAATTGCATAGTTATCCTATTTCAGGCTAAAACGCTTCTAAAAAGGAAATGTAGTTCTAATCACCTAAAATTTAACAATGTTCCGATATAACTCAATTCATATTGATTCGACAATATTAACCCGTGCTTTTTCATCCTGAACAAAAATCGACGCAAATATTTAAATTGAGATAATTCTGTTTAGTCAGCTCTTTTTTTTACTCGCTCTTTCTTCGTGTGGAAAAACGCGAAAGATATCAAAACATCTCTATCCGCGCGCGAGGAAGCGAAATTCCAAGCCAACACACATCGGTCGGCTCGTCGGCGTCCGCGTCGGCTCGGCTTTATTGAATATCTGGGAATATTGTCACAGAACGGTCGAAGTTCATCGAGCTAACGAGCTCGAACCGCTCTCGACAAGTGGCGAGCGTACTCCCTGTCGGTTATTTGCACGATCGAGACCCCGGGTGGTCGCCGCGCGAGGAATGGATCGGACAGTTTTCAAAAATGTTCGTTTAACAATCCGGCACAATCAGCCGTCGACGGTGGCGTCTACCGTTGGAGAGCCGCGCACTGAAATCACTGCTCGCTCTCGCAGCGAAATCGATTGCCTTTTTGATTTCCATACGTTTCGCTATTTTTCATAGGTATCGGTTCTTGCGCCCGCGATTGTTATTTGCATGCACGATGGTCCATTATGGATATACAGGGAATAAGTAAGGATGTATATTCGCACCATCAGCTTGACATAGCAAATTAACTCTCATATTCGGAGAGATTATATGCAATATGTTGCCTCATCAATTTATATGGGTATTTCCGTTTACGACTCTCTAAAATTTTAACGATAAAGTTTACAAATATGAAATCCACTTTTCATTAGGAAACACCTGTTGCAACATTTCAGTATTATATTTGATAATGTACTCAAGAAATGATAATAAACTCTCAAGAAGAGATATGATATACTTTCATTCCCAAACTCCATTTCCTCATATTCTAGTATTTTAAAAGGAACCATTAGATGGCCATAATAAATCATTTTTAGAATAAACGATTTATTATCGTTATTACGGTCCATTATTTTTATCGTTTAGTTCGCAAGGTGCGCATGTATCCCGAGTTTTGTTTTACTCGATTAATGTACTTTTAAGTACCAGCTATTCTCTGACGGCGTTTTCAATTCCCGACGAGCGTCGCGATCGATTTAATCCTCCGTGGATTAATTCGCGCCTCTTTCGCGACCGACGTAGCAGCGGCCGAATTAGCCGATATTTTTTCAATATCGGGAGAGCGAATGTACCGCGAGGTGGATTTTCCTCCTCGTCGCTCGAGCGAACGTTTAGCAGCGGCGGCACCGCGGCGCGCGGCGTCCCGATCCGCCCCGGAGGCGGGATATTGCCATCGTAGATAATTAATTCGCGTTAATCGCGGCCCATTTGAAATGGTAATGAGAAAGGGATGATTTAAAGCGGCCCTCGCCAGCTGCGATTCGCAGTTCGCCGATAAGAAGAAAGAGAGAGATACATAAAGCGAGAGAGGAAATGAGAGAGATAAACGAACCCTCCAGGGACGAAACAAAATATACACTAATTGGTAATCTAATAGTTTAATGATACGACATAAGTATTTCGATATCTATAGGTATATCACGTGTATAAAGATAAAAAATGAATAAAAGAAGAGTTCAAATATGTTCACGTTAACAACTGCGTTATCTCTATAAAAGTTTAGCATAAAAAATGTAGAATAAAAAAAAAACAAGAAAAGGAAACGCGCGTTATCTCTGGCCATGAAAAGGCAGCCGAAAGTGAAATTAATGTATTATAAAAGGCGAGGAATAAACGGTGATTGAATAAACGAAACACGAATCGAAAAGCCGACTTGATCTGCCTTTAACCGCACGCCTCTTCCTCGCCGATCCGTTCGACGTCTATTACTCCGAGTTTCTAATCCGTCTCGATCCATCGTCTTGACTTTAAATCCCGGATTACACGTAATAGACCGGCCTCAGCTATCGCCGTTTTCATCGGCAGATGCCGCGATTTGCTTCCGTTCAACGCGATTTATCGGTCGTTCTCGCGTTATATGTCCACAACATAGTCAATAAGCTTCCACGCGGCTCTTGTGACGAAATCGTCTATCTTATCTGCGTTTCAGAATGCAAATTCCTGTGAATTATATATTGATGCAACGTCGAAAAATAGAGACATAAAGAGACATTTTTAACGAACGAGAAAAGCGTTTACAATGCATCAGTATAATTTTGAATTTATTTTTTTCTATTTGTATAATCCTATTTATATAATGTCTGTTTATAACTTGTCTGCTTCTACTAGTAATTTTATATTAATTATTCATAGATAACAAACTGGTTCCAGTTTAACTGGTTCTCAAGTCTCCTAGATACTTATCCAAATTTATATAACATAACGCGATTCAAATGTGTATCTTACAGCCACGAAAATTGTTGTCTCGGTGTATTTTACACGGTGGCCTTTTATTCTTCCGTCCCTTGACCCCTTTCCGCGGAATCCTCCGAAGGCAAAAGGATGCAAAGAAAACTTATATCGTCAAAAGAATCACTAGTGGTGCTTCGAGCGGATAAAACCGTTTTCTCGTACTCCTTATCCAACTCGCGGGCAAGTCGATTTATGTCGTCAGTCCGTAAAAACGTCATCGTCCCCGGGTCGTTCGATGACCGAAGAATATCCTTCCGCTCTCTTCCCCCTCCCCCGCAACCCTACCCCGTCCTTTTCAATTGCGCGATAAAGGATTATTGCGTTATCGACTCCACCCACTACGAAGGGATCGTCTTCTCGGTCGGCCAATAAAACACCGTGGCCATGTTTTACGAGGGACATCAAGCGCGTTGCACGGCTCTTTCCGCTTGGTTCGCTACTTTGTAAACGTCGAACGAGCTCCATGTACTGGCGCACCCTTGCAACCCCCATCGTGACTTTGTCGCGATACGATTTAGAACAGACGAAATAATTCGACTACAAACACAAATGACCAGAAAATGCGGGGATAAGAAACGAAATTAAGGGGAAGAATTCTCATTAATATACCTCAAATTGCCAAAAATTATACAATGGATTATTTCTCAACGATATTTATGTTTAACCATACTGGAAATTTAAGAGCAATAATAAGACGAATAAGAAGGCTGTCGAGAAATAATGTTTGAAGTGCGGTAACGTTAACGCATTGTAGAATCAATAACTAGATGAAAATAATCTTGTTTTCGTGTAGTATATAGTGTAGTATGTAGTGTAGTGTGTGTAGTGAAAATGGAGCTGGCGATAAGGACAGCCGGTTACGACATGCCATGTGATGAAATGTGTGACGCTTCCACGAAGGAGCTCGGCTTGGTCGCACGCGCCGACGTCAGCGTGACGTTCGAATGTCGAATAACACGGCGATTTAATGCGCGATCATTTTCCCTATAGCGATCGGACTGGGAGGAGACGATGTGAAAGGAAGTAGACGATTTTATTCGCCCGTTATAGCAACTCGATGTCTCCTTCGTATGGCGCTACAATATAGATAAAAAAAAACGATATTACGGCGGATAAAGCGAATTTATGGAAGATAAATATACTGCGTGATACACCGGATAATGTACCTCGCGGTTCCAAATTTACTATAATTAATATTACAAATGTTAACAACAATTAGAAAATTAAATAATTATATGTCGATTATATACGCAATTGGCGACAATTAAAAAGTCCGAGTTAAATTGGAAAATAATACGCTCAAGTCAATATTTTCTGTAATAATTTCAAAATTTTCAGTAATTTTACAAAATCAAATACATGTATCTATCCATGAGTATGAATCGCACATATTACAGGCAACATTAACATTTAACGCGAGACAAAGATACAATTTTACGCAGTAACTATAAACTATTTAAATTACATTCTACAATCAGTTGCCTTAATAAAAATTACCTTCATTAATCTCAACATTTTCGCGAAGCATAGTTATTCGAAATTGTCGATCGCCGTTTCTTCGCAGGAAGATATTAGCTACCGTCAAGACATCTTCCTGCATGTGCGAAATTTGCATGTGTCGAATCGAAATTTGCACGTGTTGCAATTCGCCGCACGACTTCTTGCTCGCGACGCGTACAAAGACAAGGGTAAAATTCTAACAAAACGATCAAGAACCTTTCGTCTCTTCCTCGCGCGCGCGCGCGGTGTCAGCCTTCTGTACGCACTTTAAAGAGCCGCTCATCTATGCGAGCGAGCACGCGTGAGAGACCGCACGGCACGCTTGTACCACGTACACACGACGTCACGCACACGCACGCGACTGTACGCGGCGGGCTTCGTTAACCACTCAGCGAGCGCTAAAGAGAGGGAGAAGAGCGTTCCGGTTAACACGAACTAGGACTGAACGACGTCCATTTTAGATCTCGACTGTGTTACTCGTCAAGAAACCCCATGTCGCTCCTAGTTAAAATAGCACATTACAATGGGAGGAATGCTAAATACCTGTTACAAATTTCATCTACCCGTTCCTCGTTAAAGCTTCCGGAATCGATAGTCATCAACGAAAATTGTGTGTGTTATACATTTTCTGCTGTAACTCGATTGTAAATATACCGGTGATGAAAATTCTACCAAAATAAAATTTCCTCATTTTGAAACTAAACTGGAATATAATGTACGGCATTTTACGTGTTACAAATGTGAAAGCATTTTATCGACTGACACATGGCCATTTTATCGATTGCGAGAGAGCCCGTGAAACCTCATATATAATTCCATAAAGATATAAACGTGTATACATATCTTTCATGGACTTTTAGCTACGTTTTTATATATCTATATATAAAATTCCATGAAAGAAGCTCATCGCAAAAGATCAGCGACGCATCGACGCTGCACTGACATGTTGCATAAACATATAGGACAAACTATCGAGAAACGACGGCGACGATGACGACGATGACGACGACGACGATATACAGCGAAGTCTGAAAGAAGGAAAGAAGGCAGGCGGGAGAGGCGAACGCGAAGTGAGTTGTCGCGTTTATTTTGAGCCCGGCGCGAAGGCTAAACGGCGGATTGTGAATTCCTGACGATTCGGCGGCCTCTCCTCGAGCGCTTTACTTCGTGTCTCTCCTTCCTTCCCGATAACGTCCCGGTTCTCCTTCCGCCCTTCCTCGCGCGTTTCCCGTTAACGTACGCTATTAATATGATAAGCGGTGTCGCACAGTTGGTGTGCGCGCAGCTAAAAATATAATCGCAAGAGCACAAAAATGCATTTCGAACAGCGCGATTGTCGTTTTACGGAGGAGACGCGGAATAATCGCTGTTACCGCACTCTGCGCCTCAGCGTCGTGTTTATCATCCGCTGATGACGCATTTGAATTCGCTATTTCCTTCGCGTCGCGATATAAACCTTAATGTATGTGGCGTATACGTGACATAAAAGACAGAAAATTTTGTGGAATAATCAAAAACACTTAGAAAATAGCTGACTTAATACGCGAATCTGTTATTTTGAGACTCCCGCTTTCGAAATTCTGTTTGTTCAACTTTATAGCTTCGTATTACAAATCGCAGAGAAATATCGACGTAAGATGTTTGCGTCTCGTGATATTTAAACTAAAGTATTGTATTTCTCGGAAGAAGCAAATAAATATTTACTACAAATCGAGATATTATTAGCTATTCGATCAAATTCGTCGCGCATGCTTTAAAAAGCAATATATCACAAATAAAATCTTATTTAAGCTCTATTTACCGAGTTACAAATACTCCACGTGATTTCGCACGTGTTAATGTATATCTTTAGAGTATCGAGGTCGTGGCAGAAACCCGAAATAACCCAAATCAACTGCGCTCGTGGTAGCGACAGTGGCATGAGTCGACGTAGGCATGTGACAGAGGCATCGGAAATGGATTCAATCTCCTAATGATGTAGATATTACGGGCGAGAGATGCATATATTGCCCACGTTCTCTCCCTCTTCCTCTCTCTTCCTCTCTCTCCCTCTCTCTCTCTCTCTCTCTCTCGTTCTATCTCGCTTGCTGACACGGATAGGAGCCGATATTACGGCGGATTAGCGAAATAATCTTCCCGTTGAATCACAATCGACACACGACGCGGACCCGATGACTCGCCTCCATTGACACTGACACACTGACATCGTTTCGCACGGCGGCAGTAAGACGCCGATGGCGCGACGACCTTCGAAAGCCGAGTTTCGTTTCGTAGCCGTTTGCCGTCCGCCGTTCGTCGCTAATCTCCTTGAATGCTCCTTATTAAAGCGATTTAAAGCCACTGCGCGCAAACCGCTCGTCGACACTTTGGCGTTTCGCGCGAAATTAAACGCGGCCGCGGGAGACTGTTCCGCGAACGCCGCCTCTCCTGGGAATTCGTCTCGCTGCCACAGTAATGTAGTTTCGTTTGAATATACGGATTTTCGCGAGAAGTCAATTGCACTCGTTTAACCTGGAGATCGACCGTCTTGCATTCGCGGAAGTGATCCAAAACGTTTGCGCAGCTCACTAATGTGTTTTTACGCTTTCAAATACTTTATGCGGTGTAATGTAATTGCAATTTTATCGATAATAAATCGTCATATTATTCTAGAGCAATCTCTTTTTTAATGAACAATGCAATTATTAACAAGATATTAAAGTTCAATAAAAAATAATCGATAATCGATCATTGTGCGTCCATAGAATCTATTTTAGATTCCTAATCAATAATATTAAACTATTTCACAAAAATAATAAAAAGAATTCTTTCTTTCTCTCTCTGATGACATTATCTTTCTGATAACAATCGAATTGATAATAATAAATCCTCATAACTTTTCACTATTTATAAAGTCATTTCAATTATATTGCATATTTAATTGTATCATTTATCATTAAATGATGCGTAAATGATCAATTTATTAATAAATTATACAATAACAGAAATAATATCAATAAATGCAATATGCATAAATGCGATGCAAAATACGCATGAAAATCGAGACTGTTGTCCTGGCTAGGATTTTGTCCTCAAAAATAGTCACATAACGATGTTGAAATTTCGGCCACCGAGTTCATGGGCCAACAGTGGTTCCTTCAACTAGGTCGGGATTTCGATTTTCTTTTCCATCGCGCTGGCATTGAACGCACCTAACCACAATGCCAAAGAGAGCTACCAACGCGCGTTTAGCTTCGTATTACCTCGGCATAATTGAAATCCGTACGTCCAGTTACGGCTTACTCATTGTGGGCATAATCGATTACGTAATGTAGGCAACGGCAATACGGTTGGTGGCGAGCTGAGCTTATGTATATGTGTAAATGTGCTTATCGCTCGCAGAAAGCAGAAGACATTCGTCGACAGAGAAAACAAATTTTTAAAAATCATTTTAAATCGAGAGCATATAACGAATTGATGTAACATCGAGTTTTTTTTTCTCCATATTAATGTCATCGAGAATTTTTGGAAAAATAGTAGAATTTAAATATACAGCATACTAAATACAGCATTGCTTTAAGCAAATGAATATAATAAATAAATTAGAATTTCATGATTGCGTGAATTAACTGGCACTATATATTCGAATAGGACGTTATTTTAAAATAGACCACAATTCGATTACTTTGACAGAATTATACAATTTTAATCGCTCTCTTCCTCTATTCTATTGTCTCTCTAAAAAGTAACCGAAAAATCGAGTCGAATTTACATCGCATCGTCAAAGATCTAAAAACCAATTTCTACTCGAGCTTATACTCGAACATCGTCTGATGGAGAGAATTAACCTCGGTGTATTAAATAAACGGCGCTAATAATAATAATAAATCGTTCATCAACTCCATATATCAGAAACTCAAATTCATCAGGCGCGCACTCAATTCATTCGCGTTCATTATCAACGACGGGCGGGTGCACATTATCGAACATTATCAGGGCTCTTATGCCGTCGGCATATATCACGATTCGCCTCTCAAATGCCGTTTTCAAATCAAATCAAATCCACCTGACGCAGCGCGGCGAGCAGAGGGTATTTCGTAAGCCGCACAGAAACAAACTCGAGTTCATTCATATTAACCGCACCACGAAGTCGTAATTTTATTATGAAGTCGAACGCCCTACGGCAACCCCTTTGTGCGCGCGAAGAGGCCGCGCTACGACGACAATTCTTCCTGGCTCCTCGAGAATAACCATCGTCGTCTCACCGTCCGGCCATAACTACTACATTCTTCGATACTTTTACGACGGCAGGATTTTTCCCGTTTGTATACTCTTTGTGAACTCTTTTAATGATCATCATAAAAGACTTTCTTCACGTGGATCCTGAATTTTCTGCGAGACGAGATAGCGCACGCGTCCGTAACGCTGATAAAATTTATCGCCCTCGTTGCATCTCCTTTCCTATCAGGTATACTAAAGTGTTTTCGCTTATTTTCCTGCATTTCCCTCCCGAAGACCGGAGACCCACGCTCGTAAATCATTGGCGCATTTCAAATGTCCTGTGACGGAAATCGCTACAATCTCGAAAAGCGTTTCAAATAATTTCGTCGTGACAAAAAATATGACAAGTTATGTTATTATTTAGTTCAATTCAAAGATAAATTGAGTTTTTTTATATAATTCAAAAAATGTAAAATTCTTGTATCTCTTCAATATTTTATGCAAACTACGAAATTTTTCTATTATCTCATTCTATTTTTAATTATTCTGAGTTTTTTGAAACTATTAATACAAAACCGCTTCAATTTTTTTTAACATATAGTAATTGAAAAATAAATGTTATATTATGTATCTGGTGTGGACTTCGATTTCCTGTGAAATTCATAAAATGGTGTATAAGACAGTAATAGCGATGCTTAGCGACCTGATGTTTTTGACAGAGGTTGATGCACGCGGCCATTTTTAAAAGGCAACCATGACTCCTCGGCGTTAGCATCAGATCTTTCCCCCTCCTCTCGTAGTCCTACTCCTTCTCCTCGTCTTCTCGCTTATGTAACACGAAGTTAGCGCGACGACACGACGATGGCGAGCAAGAAAGAAAGAAGTCAGTGAAGAATGTGTTTATTATTTCGATTATCGCTACAGTTTCTTTTGATTGAACGAAAAAAATACCTATCAAGCTCATGTCATTAATTTTTAATTCTTGGACATTTGAGAAAAATTAAAAAATTGTACGCTAAACACAATGCGTATGTGTAAATAAAATTTTCAGATATATAAGATAATTTTTTGAACTAAAAGTGAATATACTAGAAGAAATTATATAATACATGAAATTTTTTTTCTCTCATATAGGCCGCTTTTTTCCTCGAATTATTTATGCGCTTTCTCAAAACAGTTATCGGTAACAGGAGACGACAAATACTTTCGATGTCTCGCGTTCCAAGAAAAATAACGTCGGTAGTGACGTCAACACTCCGTTTAGTCGGGCATAATTAATTAGCGACTATCGGCACATCTAAAAGCGTAACCGCGCTTCGGAAAAAAAAAATAAAAATCTGCGTCGAGCCAGTTCTGTCGACACAACGCATTATTATTAATGAAAAATAGAAGACAACTAATGAGATCGAGTCGTGTATACGATAGCACACGTGTACCGGGTGGCGCAACGAGAGAATCCGAGCGAGACATTCGTACAGAAGAAGCAAGAAGATGCGAAACAGGATGACGAATTGAGATGAAGTTTCAAGATCCAGTTTCAAGATCGTAAAATTCCGCTAACTGAATCATTTTCTTTCTTCGCCAATGTCATATGTAGAAACGCGAAAAGACATAAAAATTGTACGTCAATGTAAAATAAATATAAGAATACAACCTACCATAAAATGCACCGATATAGGACGATGCGAATATTAGGACTAATAAATAATTATGCTTAATAATGACAAGTTAAAAATCTACCATTTCGTTGTAGTCTTTATTTTGCAAAAAATAATTAAATTTTAGTTTGACGCTTAGTTACCAAGAATTATTATTTGGTCATTTAAAAAGTACAAGGAAAGCGCAGCGTCCAAAATTTTGTCAAAGAAAATATTGACACGAAGAGACCAATAAAAAACTTGGTTGATGAAGTTAAGAAACATCTTTATATATTCTATTCTTCATATTTTTCTCTCGCTTTTCGTCACAATTGGGCCTTTGACCTCGTGCTTCTGTGATGTTACCAAAGAACGTACCTACCCTACCTGCTACGCTCCGAGAAAAATGCGGCCGAAGCGGAGAAGATTCATCGTCCTTGGACAACGATAAAGTCTCGGGAGAGAAAATCCGGGACACGCGGCCGGTTCGTAAAATAACGAGATTTATTTTATGGACAGAGATGGATCGGCCGTAAAACGTCGCTCGGAACGACCTGTGACGTTTTTCCTGCTTCTTGCAACGCGGTAGCACAAAGCGGCCCCTAATATCCTCAGCGTTTTCCTCAAAGCTACGCAACATTTCATTCACGCGGTTTTTTAACTCATCATTTGTAGCTAATAAATATGCTTAACCATTAACAAAAGAACGGTAAAAATTTAGTATTATCATTTTATATAAAAATATAAGAATCATGGAAATTTTTATGTAAATAAATAACAGTAATAAAACTAAAATTAAACCGTCAATTAAGTCATATAATAATAAATAAAATTAATTAATTAACAATTATTCCTAGTATTATATATTTCTCGTTATAATTGCTTATTCCTTTTTCATGTATGTGTATAAAACTACTTAACGTACAAGTGTTCATTTTTCAAAGACCGAGCTGAATAGCAGAGGACAGCCACAGGCTAATAGCTAAATGGAAGACCTCCCACGATACCTGTCAAAATTTAACACGTGACGCTATTGAATTATGCTCAAGCAATTACTTTCCGATATTTTCCGTTTCTCCGTATACAGCATTGTGAAAGAAAGAACCGTTGCTTTTCTCGTCACTTCAGAACTATAGTACCTACGGGGTGGTCTTTTAAACAAACTCGACGAGAGTTCACGGTACATTTTCTTAATATATTTTTCAACCAACTTTCTATTTCACAGAAACAAAGCACGAGTGTCTTATACGAATTCTCAGCTACATACTTCACGATTCTCAACTACAGGGACTAGTATATGAGACTTCTGCTTTTAAGATTAGATAAACACCGAGGCAACCGAAGCACGACGTTCGACCGGAGATTTATCATCCATCAGTAAACAACCGGCATTAAAATGCGAGCGAGAATACTCGCCGCGCCGGAGCTGCAACGTCGCGCCCGACGAAGTGTTATCGTCCGGTGACGACACGAACGCCCGCGCCGGCAAGAAAATTGCTTTCTTCGCGTACGGCGGATTTCCCGTCGGAACGGCGAGCGCACATTGGACAAACATGATTCATAAAAGCGGAGCTTTGACAATGTTAACGCCGCAAGATGAATCACACACACGGCTGGCGCGGGCGCATTGTTTTCGGCGCGCTATTTTGGGAACTTTTGCTTTTGTCGCGTAAATTAAGCGTCGAATCGAACAATGGCGGTGCGTTTACACGGCAGGATTTTTGAGCGGTCCTGACATTCGTGCATCAAATACAACTACCATGTGCCGAAAATAACAAGCTTGGAAAATTCCAGAGAAAAATGTTTGAAAAGCTTTAATAAAGTGGAACGAACTATACACTTTTAGAATTACCGATCACAGATTCTAAATCGAGCGTACGCTCTGTAATATAACGCGATCTGCTGAAGACGTCGTTCTGAAAAATGTGAAGTATAGCGGATAATCGCGAAAACACTTGCGCAATATACTGAAACGAGATACGGCGAGGAGAGAGAGCGAGACCGCGATAATAATCACGAGCAACGTCGTCGTTGTCGTCCGTCGTCGTTGTCGTCGCCATTGTCGCGACTTTTCACGCGTGTTAATCATCGGTTTTCCTGCCGTGAGAAGAATAAGAAGTCGCCAGCTAAGGTGCAAGGTACATCTCGTTGCACGTGTCGGCTATCGACCGATTGATCGGCGTTTCATCTAACGCTGGAATTGAAAGCGCAAATCGGACGACCCTGACTTTTCGAGCCGGATCGATTATCTCGAGACAACGTTCAACATTATTGGACGACGCTTTCGATGCAACCGTTCACTACCGTGAGATGATACTCGATATCTTTAGATTACAGTAGGCGGACTCATAATCTGTATTCTAAAGTAAACGTATAGGTAACGCAACATAATATTTCCGTGTGATAACGTCGGAATAACCCACGCTTAATTGAGCAATGTTTTTAAATAGGCAAACGATTACCTTTTGATACATCGCATCGAGATGACGCGCAGTTCTTCCTTGCATGATTTTGCGATTACTGAGAAATCGATCGTTACACGGATATCGGTTCCTAATTTGAACACGTTCGTGAGAGATGCAATTCGAGAGAAGCACCGAAAGGTTTTCAATCTCTAATATATTTACGCGTCATTCGACGTTAAACAAATTATTACAAGACCACCTTTCGTGTAAATAAACGTGACGTTTCCCAAAACTGAAAACCGCTGGCTGAAAACAGATAGCTTCCATAATTTCTCATCTTAAATAATTCGACAGGGTGACGTAATTGTCATTAACGCGCGTGCTGCATAAATCGAAGTTTTTGAACGAAAACTCGACGTTTTTCAGTTTTGCGACCTAATCAACCTCATAATTTATTAAGAAATTGTAGATCGCCAGCTCTGAACCAGCTCTTCCGAGTAACGAGGATTAAGTTGGCGTGATGTTTCGCGGCGCGGCGCGGCACGGCGCGACGCAGCCGTTAGTGCGATGCACCGCGATAGAGTTACGCGCAGCGTTGACTGATTACGCGTCGTTTCGCTACGAAATAACCGCTGCGAGCTAGCTGGCCAGCTCGCTCGCAAATGAGAGGACGGACTCGGCTCACCGTGCGTGTTCAGGAGGAGCGAGGAACGATGACGCCTGCTGCCGTCGTCGCGCAGGCCGAAGGCGATCTCGACGTCGGGCTATCACTACGATTACCGGGGTAATCACACGAGGCACTCGTCAACAATGGCGAAGGCACTCTCATTCTTTCGCCGAGACGTTCGCGCGCCGTGACGTATGCGGCACGAGGGGAGCGGCTAATCCAAGAAGCGCGCGCTCCTGCTCGTAACCGGGAAAAATCAAGGTGAAGGGGGGCAAACCTCCTTCGGGAGAAAACACTCGCGGCGACGAGACAACTATTCCGCGGACACTATACGTCGCGCACTCGCGGCGATGACATATCCCGATAATGCTAGATAGAAATGGGAAACCCAACGGCTGAAAGTGGATAAGCGGAAAACACTTCGGAAGAGAGGGGGGGGGATCTGATATCCGCACCGACACACTGCGTGTCTCGCGCGAGACAACGCGATTATCTTTCTCTCTCTCGCTCTCTCCTTTCTACGCGATTATCTCTAGGCGACACACACACACACGCGCGCGCACGTAGGGACAGAGACGCACACTCGCGCGAATTGAAAATCGACGACGGGTTATCGAGACGAGATTACGAGAATCGCAAACGAACGTAGCGCGAACGTGGAGCGTTCCGCACCAGACGATGGTCGACGAGAAACTGGCACCTTCCGGTCGAGACGGGGCGAAGGGCGCGGGACGGGAGCGAGATAGACGCGCACGCCGAGCGAGATATACACGTACACACGTACGTATGTGGGTGCCCCGTTGTGTATCGGTACGCGAGAGGAGCGAGCGCGTGTCGGGCGATTCGAGAGAGCGCGCGCGGAGAGAGGGATGGAGACCAAACGAGGAAGAGCGAAGAGTGGGAAAGAGGAAAGGAAACGGGGTGGGAAGGAGGACGGAGGGGAAAATCCGCGACACTAGCGACCACCGTCACGGGGACGGCCGACTGCTACTCCTCGCTCTTTCAACAGTGAACGCGGGAGAAAGAAAGAGAGAGAGAGAGACAAATGTAGAGAGAGGAAATCACGAGAGCTTGGTGCACACGCCGCGAGACCGAGAGCACGAGAAGAGGAGAAAAAGTCGCGCGAGCGAGCGAGCGCGTGTGCGCGCACGAGTAGGTACGCGTCCGGTGATTTTCGTGTGCGTGCACGCGGGGGAGAGGGGGAGAGAGAGAGAGAGAGAGAACGAGCAGTCTGGAAGAGATTGAAACGAGAGAAACCGCGAGAGGGAAAGAGCGAGAGTTATATCGGAGAGATACATACACAGAGAGGAGGGAGCGAGACGGAGGAGTGGGAGATTATCAAAATGGCCGCGCGCGCAACCTACTCCACGTCCTCGTCCTCCTCCTCCTCCACCACCACCTCCTCGTCCTCCTGCTCCTCCGCCACCTCCACTGCCTCTATTCCTACGCCGCTATTCCTCCACCTCGTCCGAGCACGCCGCGCCACGCCGCGCCGCGCCACGCGGAAACCGCCAGGCGCAATGCCGTCCGATATAATGGTAGTGGACTATCGTGACAGTCTCGCGGGCCGCTGGTGGTAGTGGCTCGTGCTCGATGCGGTGTAATGTATATAAGTCGGTGAAACGGCGGAGTGAGAGAGCGGGAGATGGAAACAGAAGCTGTCGTCGTCCGCGCCAAGTCGGGATGAAGGAGAACCCTTACGGTGTTCAACGAGACACTTGGATTTTGTGGCCGAAAGTTATTGCGAAAAGATAGAAAAATTACGGGCTTGAATGCTAATTAAGAATCGTGGGAGAAACGTAACGAAATAATAAATTAAACTTAATTGATAGAATTAAATTGTAATAATTGAAGAGACGCTAAAAAAAGGATAGAGACGAAGTAAAATAGTCTCACTAACACACACACAAATAATGTATAAATATAGTTAATAGAATTAAACTCTCCTATCGAATTTTTACTGAAGAAAAATTGAATTCGACTTCATCAATATATAAAAAAAAAGCTCCATTAATAATGATTTGCATCAAGCTGCATCCACGACAAACCCTATTTACGCCGACATGTAAATAATTAAGAGTAGATAGCTCACTGTTTTAGCTGTGACGATTAATCGTTTGTGAGTAATAAACGCGGCGGCAATTTGTTTTGAGATATTGCCACGACAAGACACCTGTATTATACACGCGCGTTTTGCGTGTGCGATTCGTAATTACGATAATTAACATGTCGCGCGTAATGTAACGCGAAACGCAGAAATAATTCAACGGCATCGCAAAAAATCAGACGGCGTCAATTAATTTGCTCCCCTCTGAGGAGGGGAACTCTAATTACATGTGGCTGGTTTTACTATGTATGAGCCTATGCGCATATTGAATACATATTTACGTCGTCGCAGAAACAAAAAAAAGCTCCCTCAGTGAGGAGATCTTTTAGTATTCCGCGAGGGGTCAAGCGGAAACGACACGACGCGAGCGACTCGGATTTAAAATTGTCAATTGCGATGCAATCCCCGCCCTGTCGCTCGATACGGAGTGCATAATATAGCGTTAAACTCGCTTTGAAATCCGAGATGTATTTGTTGATTTCACTTACACGATTAATTTACAAACAAAGCGCTTTACAGCGAAAACAGTGCCCGGCGCGAAGCGGCGACGGCGGCGCGGCGTCTGTCGGTTTCGGCGGGCGGTTGACTGCGAAAACCGTCTTGCATATAATGCACCGGATCGATACACGCGCGGTCCCGCACACAGCGAATGCGAAAATGTAACAATCGCCGTTACATTGTAGGCGTGAATCGGACGACAGGAGTACCTGAAAATGGCTTGTATTCCCTAAAAGTGACGCGTCGGCTAGATTCTCCGAATTCGATCTAATCTATTTGATTAAGACTCGACGTAAAAGAGCTGTGAGTGTTATAACTACAAATCTCGGGATATTCACTTGTTTCGAAAAAATTAATAACTTATATCTGTTCTAAAATACTCGCCTCGTTTACTTTGACCATAAATCATAAATAGCAACCTTCTTTCCCATACTTCTCTTTAGATTCTTTCCATTCGTACAGATTTGTTATTTTATTATTTTAATAGTTATTTTTAAAACGCGACATAATATTGTTCAATTTCTATCGATCCTTATTCTGTTTCAAATATATTTTATGTATTTCCAATCCAAATATAAAATATAAAATATGAGACTAAAAGTGTAGTTGCGGCTTCTTTCACATCGGATAAACGGTTGACTAAATTTGAATTCATAAAACTGGACCTGCATACAGACCGATTTGGATCGTGTGAAACAAAAATGCTGGTCGTCTCTTTTGTGTCGAGTCTTCGAGTTGCAAATTTTTCACACGTCTAGCCGACCTATTATAAGTCGACATAGAGATTTTATCTTCGATCTTTTAATACTATCTCGACGCGATTGTTCGATTTTTCGCATAACCAACGATAAGAATGCTCTTGCAACATTTTTTTCTAATTATCTACATCACACATATTGCGTGTGTAACAATCGCTTAAGTCACATATATTTTCCAGCGATAATTGCTAATGAATAATGAGGAGAGATAGTCGGGAATTTTATCGCGATATGCAACAGTCGAACGAACGCTGACGGCAGTTCAAGGCGGTTCGAGTGGAAATCATTCGGTCGAAGTAACTCATCGCTGCTGATATACTACCGGACGAGTTTGAAGTCAAACGCCATCAAGCCGCCGCCGTCTGTCAATCACTTCGCTAAATTGGCGTGCCGAGGAAATCCCACCGCGCCGGTTCCACCGTTCGGCTCGATCTCTCGCGCTGACAATCGCAACAACCGCCAGAGTCCGTTCAGTGACTGGCTGATGCCCTGACCTACGCCGCGGCTTTCGCCGTTGTCCGTTTCGCCGAAAGGGCGGAAGTGAGAGAAGGAGGGAGAAATTCGAGGGAGAGAAAGGATCGATCGTGTTTGCTTTTGTTTAACGCCCGCCTATATTCGTTGTCATTAATATGCATCAGTACCTACCTTATGAGTATCGATTACGATTTATGTTATAATAATGTTAAATTTTTACAATAATGTGAATAATATTAATTTTTCATTTACTTTACTATTTTAATTCAAACCCTCTACTTGAAAATATTTCTTCTCTCGAACTAAACTCGGAACGCGACTTTTCTGTTGTTCTCAAGAGAGCGGAAACCAGGACAAAGAAAGGGGAAAAGAAAAAGATCCCAGATCTGTTTGTCTTTTCTCTTCGGCGACTTCCGTTTACTTTTCCTTGACCGCCATCCGCCGCGCCGCTCCGTTATTATCTCGAGTAATCGATTATGCCCCTGGACCGCCGCTCCGCGCTGTATCATCTTAACCTTCGCGTCCAAGTTTTATCTTTAAGTATAGACGGCATTTTGTAATTAAGTAATTACTGCAAAATACAACGTTTTGTCTCGTTAAATTAGAAATCACTATACGCGTTCATAAATAACGGGTCTAAAATAAATAACAGCAATCTATATCGATATAGAATACTGTGCGGATCAATGTTTCTCAAACTTCTCTCATCACGAATAGCCAATTGTGATAATTCACAAGTAATTAAAAAATAACGTTTAATTTTATTCTGCAAATATTATATTTATACGTATGTATATTAGGCACAAGAGAAAATAAAATTTATTATTAAATTGGATTATTTGTGTTTTCATTTATCACTAATTGAACATCATTAATGTAAAATATTCTTTGAATTATTCTACTTAAAATATTTTTATAGTTGTTATTCTAGAATTTAAATTATATATCAATTTATGGCATGCTTAGCAATCAATGACTGTTCGTTCTTCGCATTCTTCGTCTCTACATTGTTAACTGCAGAAAATGTGAAAACTGTGTGAGAAGTCAAGATAAAAGAAAAAGGGGATGAACAGTATTCGTCTCTCGAGTAACTTCCTGATTTATCGCGCTTGTTATCTATTAAGGGGAGACAATAACGCTTCAAATTATCGCCTGTCTGTCGCCAAGAAAGAAACAAAATAAAGTCCCCCCTCTCTCTCTCTCTCTCTCTTTCTATGTAGATAAAGAGCAGCAATGTTGCGAGATAATGGTCTTTATCAGGTTGTACGGCTCCGATGACAAGCGACGAGCAAAGTTGTACCACGGTAGAATTGATCGTGTCACCCGTCCACGACACGAAAATTATACCCATTATAATTCTTTCTCAAAATTAGTGGCCTTTTCCCCGCAAAACTATTTTCATTGTTAAGAAATAATTTGCATTTATTTAAACTTAGTAATTAATCACTCAATTATCTACTCTTTTTGTAGATAAAAATGATATACCACGTTTTGCATAATTTGATAAATCAGCTTCTCTCATTTTTTCTGTTATATAAAGTACCTCTAATATGTAAAATTTATATCTGAATAAAACATATATAGATTCCAACAAGCCATTGGTAATAGTCGTCAATTGATTAAAAGACTTTAATTATTAGGAAGAACGACAGAGAATAACAAAAAAAGGTGATCTGTAAAAATACGCGAGCCGTGGAAAAATTTTCGAAGCCATTATATCGAAGGTATTGCGTCACGGAATTAAACAACGATTACGGGGAAATGCAAATCCGCGTTCATGCAAGAAAAGAAAAAGGGAAAATCGTGAAAATCATATCTCCGTGAATTAATCGGCGGCCGCTGCGATCTATTCGTCATCTTGTCGAAATAATTACTGAATCGCGGGGGTGCTTAAACATTTTTAAAGCGACAATTATTTCTTACGCTATTAAGTCGCAAAGTTAAATGCTAACGATAAATGCGGCGACAGCAAGGAAAATGGCACGTCGCTTTTTTTTAGGGCGCTAAAGGTCTACTGAACGTTCAAGCTTCTCGGTATCGTGATAAAATTTATTCTCATCAGCGGCATTTCCGTCAGGTATTTCGATATACCTGATACATTTAAATTATTAAATTCAATAAAAATATATTTTAAATATAGTGTATATTTAAATATATTTTAAATATAGTGTTAAATTCTTATGTTTGCATGCGATAAGATTTCCATTGAACATTTATTTCAAAGTAAAACTGCTGCAATATTGTTTATTATTTAGTTTAGTAGTATTAATTTAATTAGTTTTAGAATTGTGTAAAAAAATCACAGATAAACAATTATCCATTTCAAATGTGAGAAAATAGTCTTCGAAAAGATCAGTATAAAATCATGTTGTAATTGAGTCCTCTTTGTAAAATAGTAGTAGTTGCGGCCGGTAATTAGTCGGGCGAATAAATATTAGAAGCTTTTAGTAGAATTACACTACCATTGGAGATACAATACGTGCTACCAATAAAAATACATGAAATAAATATGTGAAACAGCCGCGACTTTATGGAAATTCGCAGCGCGAAACAGGAGAGATAATTTACGCCATGTTCTCGGTATCTGTGGAAAATGCGCGGGGCTGCGGAATAAATTCAACGTCGCGAATAAAGGAGCCGACCAAAACGAGGATCGTTTCTCCTTGCCGCAATTACGGCCTGGAATAAACCCGTTTCTGGCAGCGGAAAAAATTTTCGACCGCAATGAATTTCGCGAGTTTCGGAAACGCGCTGAATATTTTCGCCAAACATTTTGCCCGTCAGCTCTCACCATCGCGGGTTTCTATGTATCGAACATCCGTGTCGAAATTTTTCGTGTTTTTTTTTTATTTAATCGTTTTATGTCAAGTTCATGTGTTAATCTGTTATTATTCAATTAATAAATCAATTCTTTGTACATACAAAATTTTTAATAATTTCCCTCGTTAACTCATAATGTTTTCAATCTATACGATTCTCTCGAGCAAATGCAATTAATACTAATTAACATAAACTCGTCAGAAACATATTTGACATGTACATGAAAACAAAATATAATTAGGCACATTTGGCTCTTCCCACACATTTTAAATTTAACTTGCAAGTTTTAAATCAAAGTATTCGGAGATACAAATACATTTCGAGTAGAGAGATTGAAAATATATTTCATTTAATTGCTCTTACAGTGATTAAGTTCGTATGAGTCGTTGTCAGAGTATCATTTTTAGTATCTATCGTTAACTAATAATTCAACAGACCTTCGGGGTCTGCATTTCTCAGTTGTTTTCGCCAGGCGGGATGACCGACTTTCACAAATAAACGAAGAGAAATATGCAATTCGCAAGAGACGCGCGAATGTTATCCCTTTATAGGATTCATCTTTGAGTCATTTTCACGAGAAGAAGCGCTTCCACGTAAACGGCACGCGTGATTTCTTTCTGCCGCCGATGGTAAGACTCGAGGTAATAATAGAGCCGCCGAAACCTAGATCTTAGTCAGTGGATTATTTTTATCTACGCGCCGCGCGAGAGCGGGACGAATCTCATTTTCCACCTCGCTTGAACGCGGCGGCGGTTTCTACAGCGATTTATATCTCCCTGCCTTCGGCCTTGGACGTAACTAGCCAGCTGATTTGACAAAACACAACGGCGTATACTCGAGATCGCCAGATGAGACAATTTTGATACGGCAACGCGCCTGATAACGATAATAACAACATTTGTACAAGCCTCGATCGCGAGCGATTACGTAAAAAAAACATCCAGAGATAATGATTCAATATCAAAATTACGCAATTTATCCGATCGATTTAGATGAAATGTGTAACATGGCCGAATGATTACATATATATACACACAGAGCATCGCAAAAACTTCGCAATTTTTTTTCAGGGACGCTCTTTGCAAATAGATTTAGAAGATTCTTTCCTTCGATATTGCTGCTTGCATTACTTAGCGTTTCAGCATTATAAGCGATGTGGTTAACTCTCACTCTCAACTCAAATATACATATATTTATAATTATTAAGTAAAGATTAAAGATTAGACAAACAATCAAAGAGAAAGACTACGGTTTATTACAAATCCACGAGAGAAAAAGATAATTATTTCTTCAGCAGGCATCCAATATACGATTATATGAAAACTCGCGGACGATTAGCGCGACCGCATAATGACGCATTATGACATCCGCGAGCAGAAAGAGCACTCTTGCCGAGAGTTCGTGCGCCTATAATCGCGGCAAGTTTTCCGATCGGTTCGCGCAAGCTGGCGCGTCGCGGTGTCCACTTTTGTTGCAACTCTAGGACTCTACAGGATGCAGTTTTGCGCCGGTAAGAAGCTACAGGCGTGTGGTTGTGTTCCAATGCCCCAGATAAGACCAGCTACCCCACCCATCGCGCGCGTGCACTCCTTCTCTACCTCACCCCCGTGACACCCCGCGACTCCTTCGCGAGGTACAAGCAGAATGGCCTCTTACGTTAGCGAGAGCTTAGGCGAGGACGCCACCGGCAATGCGTATATAAAATTTCTCGTCCCTGTCGACGCTAAAGCCCCCGCGAAATATCGCCGATATACTTCTCGGGGCGCGCTGTATAATAGGTCGACGGGAGCAAGTTTTATGGGCCACTGCGGAATTGGATGAGTTGAGATTTTACGCTGGTTTATCGCGATGAATCCCGAGGAAAGTTCCTGCGTCGAGTTCAACCGACAGTCTTGGGGAAACTAACGATACTCCTCCGTAATTATCGCGAAATTACTATGATCCCGCCTAAAGTAGCGCGTGTTCGGATTTCGACGGAAGCCGGAGAACTTGTTTCTAAAATGGGAAACAGTCGAACAAATAAATGATCGTTACTTTCTAAATTTGAATTGTCATAAGTATCGCCAATAACAAATCTTTCCAATGGATATTTATAATTATAAATGTTTAATGTTCTGTAATAAACAATCAAAACATTAAAATTATATAAATATGGATCAATACATATATAATTTCGAAGATTAAAAAATCTATATAAATTTTTATAACGTGTATCATAAATGCATAAAGATACAAGGTTTGGAATAAAATAGATATCTCTTTAAAAAAATTTTGCAAACTATTGCTTTAAAAATGAATTTTTTAGCACTACGAAAAGAGCAAGATTTCGGAAAATAATTAATGGAGATATAATGAGAAAATCACTTGAAATCTGTTAATGTAATGTTCGTACCTACTTTAGAAAGTACAATGAATCGTATTTTTGGCTCATTCTATTTAGTTTAGACGGCAAAGAGACGTTTCCGCGTGCCAAAAAGGCATGTCGATTAGTTTTGCAAGATGGAGCAGTGTCGTAACGCAGGATGCACCAAAGTCGAAAATGACTTTCTCCTCCATTAAGCGGAACGGTTCGTCGAACGGATGTGCAGTAAGTTATGTTTCGGCGCGTGTGCGGACGCTTATGCCGACCGATAAAGCGAAAACGACCGAGCTTCGCTGTTAGAAGCGTACGATTTTAACTGACGTCGACTTGATCGATCCGTCATTCCGTTATGATTTATTGCGGCGGAATTGTTAGTGCCAGGCTGCAGGCTGCACTGTCGACCAAAAATCGCCACGTTAAATAATATAAATCTTAGATACGGGTTTGGCTTGTCAGGCACGTCGCAGAAATTCTACGAAAATCGCGAGACAGAAAGATACATATCGAATGATTTTCAGTCGCTCGACAGAATATTTTTGAAATGTAAATTTCACCATATAGTCGTATCTAAACTAAGCTGTAAGTGTCTTTTCGTCGCAAAAATACAGGGAAAAAATTGAACAAATATATCCTTATTGAAGTAAAAGAAGGAAATTTAATATTGACTATTTTAAATAATAAATATTCAGTAGTTTAGCTTTTAGAGTGTCTTTCAATAAATGTAATACGCTTAACACGTATTCTCTAAACAATTACCGGTCTAAAGAAATTCTGAATAATAAAAAGTACATGATATATTATATTAGCATGTTTATTGCATGACGCGCGCGCGCGCGCGCGAGAGAGAAAAACCCGAGCAACGGATATAATATCCTTTATTGAGATACTGCCTCGCATCGCGGAAAGCGGTGTCGGCGCATTTACGTGCACTTTTCGCAACGTGTTGTTTCCTCGTTGCGCGCAAGAGAGGTCGATAATAATTTGCAAATATATAGCCGGCAAATTTGTTCGCGGTGGCGGCGAGCTCAAGCAAGTTGGAAGCCGCGACAACCGCGCGGCCTCTTATTTTATAAATTACAACAAGGGTTAACACCGCACACCGTCGCTGAATATACACGAGACACAACCCCATCTTGTTTATGCTCCAGGGACAGACCGAACCTTTTCATGCCGACGACGCCCGGTTTAGCTCGTTTCGCGGAAGGAGTTAATTACGTACAAAACCTGAGACGGGAGACGCAGAAATAATTATATATCCGCGCGCATTGCTGCAGTTGTATTCAATGCAAATTATTCGATTTAATTTAATCTACGTATTATTTCCTTTGTGTATTACTGTTGTGACCCATTTTTTTAAAACTACAATAGAATAATAATAAGATAAAAATATCTACACATTAAAATTCAAAAATATTTTTTAATTCTAATTGCCAACTCGGGAAAAGATTGTTATATTTCATGTGTGTATGCTTTGACAAATAGGTATTATTTATAACGATGTATATGCAATTAGGAAAAGCTTCCCTCTAACAATCTTGAAGAGCTCGTTTCTCAATCCATGTTTAAAAAAACTGAGGTTGCTTTATCAAGTTACGGAAAACTCATGATAAGTTCATAAACACATGTGTGTGTGTGTGACTTGAAAAAGAAAACTAGAAATTAATTCCCCGATTAATCTCTTAGAACGTAGATTAAAATCGCGCCCCAGCTCGAGCATGTTTTCTTGTCGATGCGTGATAAGAGATTACAGCAAATATGAGGAAAGAAAATTATGTACTCGCGGTATTATCCGTTGCAATATGCGAGGTGCATCGTAAAGAGAGAGGCGCATGTGTATTATGACAGAATAGCGTATTCGTTATACGTGTACATAGTTACATACACCGTGTATCGTTTTGCCTGTAGCCGAGTCGAGAATTACCGCGTGTTTCCGCACGTAAAACGCAACACGCGCAACTTCTTTTTCATACCGCGGTGAAGAAGAGGAGAGAAAAGAGAGAGAAAGGCAATCCGCCGCCGTAATGCCAACGGGGTGCTTTTCCACCCCCGAGCGCCGCCGACGCTTGCGCGGGCTATTTACGGGTTATCGCGTTATCGGCGCAACATACGTACGTTAACGACACTATATATTTATAATGGCGTTGGTTGCTTTATCGGCCACAGTATCGCCCGGCGGGTGCGAGAGCTCGCCGCGCTCCCGCTGCCCAGCACGAGCTGAGCGTAGAAACGAGCTCGGGGGGCCAGTTTTACGGCTAAGTGCATTCATTCGCTGCACTCACACGTGCTGCGCGTCGCGCCACCCCACATGATGCACGCCACACGTGCCCCCCTCGCGGACGCGGAACGAGCGATTCTTCAAGGCGGTTAATTAAAATCGAGCCTCCTCGAGCTTTTTGTCGGGCGGCGATCGTCGTCCCACTCGGAACGATGAACGAGTTACGGGAGCCAGCACCGAGCATAACTCTACCCGGAGGATAAACTAACACAAGCTACGCTATTACGTACCCGTGGCAAACGTGCCCGTTTCTTTGATACCTTTCATTATTAAGTAATATTTTTCGTTGCTATAACGGCAACGGAGTTAGGGCTAAACTACCGGAGTTGCGTGTATCGCGGAAATAGAAAGATCGATAGAATCGTGTAATTTATTGCCATCGTTCAAATAAACGGTATTTTCCTAATGATTAAAGCAAAGAAAAAGAATACCAGATAAGATATAAATTTATAACATCGAAATTCTTTTCAAAAGAGCTCTTACAATGAATAATGGTCTGAATAATTGATGTCGTAGAACGTAGAATCATGCGCATATTTAAAAAAAATCGGCATTATCTAACGTGCATTAATGAATAAATTAATAGATTAGAAAATAGAAGTATCGTACAATATCGCCGTAGAAATAAATGAATACGTCTACGTCAACGTCAACGACAGAAAAGGATAAGTTTTCTCATTACATCGACGATCCCCTTGCGTAATATCGCTTTGAATCTACCGAGTACCTAGTCATCCTTGGTTACACGGCTATTGATAATTAATTATTTATTAATTCACCTGACAAAGGCTCGCACGAGGCACGTGCGTGCACCCATAATGCGATGCATCTTAAGCGAAAAGTAATTATTTCAGTGTCTTGCAATCTTGTTAATCCGTCGCGTTGAAATTTAATGAAAGATCTCGAGCGCGTTTTATTTCCATATTTTACCTGACATATAGATGTACGGACAACGTACACGCGACACTATGTGAAACGTTCGTTTTGCGTATACAAAGTACATACGGTGCTGAAAAGTTGATTAAAGGCCACTTGTTTCTAAACTGTCGTCGCGATCAGCGAGCTGCCTGAAAGCACGACGAATAGGTTTCTGAAACGCTAAAGAGAACCTCTTTCTCGATAACAAGTGTTCCAGTTTGGAGATTAGTGAGACGGAAAGGGGGAAACGGGTGCGCAATAGATTGCTCAGAGTACTCAGAGGTGAACCATCAAGACCTAACTAGAAATCGATTAACCTGAATGACGATTGTCAAAATGCTTGTAACATTCCTCTACACATTTCATGTAATATCATAATAATTGAAAATAAAGAGATCCTTCGCGCGCCGTGTTACATTTGATTAATGTAAATCCGATATACATAGGATATAAATATGCGTAATTTTCATTATTGCTCAAACAAAAGAGTTAACTTTGAAAGTTACGCTCCATAAAAGTTACTCCTATATGTATTAAAACCGATTTCGTAACTTTTTCTGGAATATTTATATAACATTATCAACTATTTATACAAAGTTATCTATAAATCTTCAATAAATATTTAAATTTTTTTTACAAATTTTAATAAAAGTTGTATTTTTTCTAATAATAATATAATTAAACAATCATTTTATTCCAAGTAAAAATTACAATTCTATACAATTTTTATTAAATCTATCTCAATTAAAAAAATATTTTATTTCACAATATAAAAATACTATTAGTAGATAGAACATTTACCTGATGCACCACATACACAAACCGGAAAATATTTCTTTCATGTCGATATAGCGTTATAATTCCAAACTTATAAGAAAATTTTTTTACGAACCTATTAAGAAACTGGAGAAAGGCTCCGTGGGGATTACTTCAACTCCTGATTTTCATATAGATGTATCCTTAAACGCAAAAATTCTTCTATCTGATAACCGTTTCTAATTTTTATTTTGCCATGCGACATCAAGGATGCATCATGAAACTAAATATCAATGCTAAGAATATCGCGGGAGCAGCTTTTCCTTCGTACGTTCATATTTAAAATCGATCGAAGGAGACTTAAATGACCGTAATAAGCCTCCTAAGACCAAACTGTTGCGCCTCTCATATAAACGTCGCGACGCTCTCGCCTATTTTCCTGTTGATTTTCTTTTCTATTTCCTCGGACCCTCCGGTTCGCTACCACGATGGCTGTATCACTCGAAACATAATAATACAGACTAGTCAAATGAAACGAGAGATCGTTTGCACGATTCGCCGATGGGCATCGCCTGCACATCGGGAGAAAATGGGGGAAAACGGAAACTCGCACGAGAGAACAGAGGCAATAATATTATCGCTGGATATCAAGCGGAGATGGATATTTCCCTTTCTTTGTATTCGAATCGTCGGGTTGTTATTTGATGAGCGTCGAGATTCCTCGTAAAGATAATAATTGACCGGCTTAGTGGCCTTTACTCGCACTTAATTCGGCCTTGAGATCTTCCGCGCGGAACTCCCCAAGATAATCCTAAGGAGCACGCAATTTCCACAAGAGAGACATGAGCGTGGTCAATACGTCGCGACTACTTAGTGAGATTATTATTAAATCTTCTATCAACAAGACATTTTACAAACAAGCCACAATAGAAACAACACGCAAGCTAGTATCGTATTCCAATAGAGACAAAAATAAATGGAATAAGTAAAATCTACTTTTTGAAAACGAAAAATTTTACAAGAGAATAAAACCTGTACGGAAGTAGTGCTCTACGTATTCAAAGAATTCGTGTAACAATGTTGATTTAGTCTGCTGTTTTGTACGATAGTAGAGGTATCTTATCTTAATAATTCTTTCCTGTCTCGAAGTGCTCCAAGCAAAAGAGATAAATCATTGAAATTTATTACTGCGCTTTAAACCTTATGGTTTCTCCTATAGCCGGTCATTGCTAGTCAGTTAATTAACAATAATGTCAAAAATGATTCGAGGAAAGATAAATAATAATAAAAATTTATTCATAAAAGCAAGACGAAATTCGACTTCAAACTCGTAACATTTCTACGAATGATGAGCTGATATTCATTGTTAAAAATTGCCGTTACTATGTAAAATATATCAAAATTAATTAGCCATTTGCATCCCTCGCTTATGCTTAAAAGTAAAATGGCTTATATAGGTTTTTCGAGCAATTTCCCTCGGTCTTAAATTGTCAATTTCCGCAAAGAAAATTCCGACCCAAAGGTAAGAACAATTAATTATATGTCATTGAGCAACCTGCAATTTCTCATACATCCAACATAAAAAAAAAAACAGAACAAAAGCCGAACCCCTTTGTCATCGGAGTCAACATCTCAAATACCGCCAATTTTTCTACCTGTGTTCTTGTTATAAATTATTCTATTATGAAAAAAGGGGGAAGACAGAAAGTTATAAGAATACACTATTAACTATTGCTAAGAAATATAATTTCTCTCAATCTTAGATGGTCAATTTCCGCATTGACCTGAAGAAAAGAATAATTAATTATATGTCATTGAGCAACCTGCAATTTCTTAAACGTCAAACATACAAAAACAGAAGAACTAAAAAAACGTTCGAAAGGCCGAACTCTTTTTCAGCAGAGTTAACATCTCAAATTACACCAATAGTTATAATAAAATAGTAGCTTTGGAAACAAAATTTCAATATTAAAGAAAACATCATAAAAAAGAAGTTTTTGCATTAGAATAAAAAATTAAAAATAATATATGCAATATAGTAACATCAAAATATTAAAGAAAAAAATGTTTTAACAGCTAATAGTAATAAATAATAATATAAAAAGACAAAAAATAAATATGCTTTGTGGCAATCTCGACAAACATTTCGCGAAAACGTTCCTCTTTCATTTAGATCCTATGTATCCAATCGGATGGTGAATCTAAATTCTTAAGTTCCGAGCATTTGCGGCCTCACGCGGATAATCGGATTTCAGTTACGAGCAAATAGAATCTAGAAAACGTGCTTCGGTTTACACAGAATTCGAGTCACGGTTCTAACGAGTTTATTTCAAGGGGGATGCAAATTTCGAGGCTTATTTCGCCCGTCGTAGGGGGAAAAAGAGATCTTCCTTACAAAATCAAAGCATCAGCTAGCCTACTTATAACTTGACAGCCTGCCAGTAATATTAAAAACGACATTCGGTGTCGGAATTTAATAATCAGTTTTCTGCAAAATCGCCCACTCGCGTATGCATTAACTATTTTTTGCAGAGTACAGCAATAAATAACTACGTTAATGTAATTAATAATAGAAAAACTAATTGAATATAATCTGATTCTTACACAAATATTTAAATATTTTTTTAAATTTCCAAAATAATTAATAATAATTTAATGACGGACGAGACTCCGAGTATTTCAGATTAATCGAAATACTAATGAAAAGATAAGCATCTGATTCGCTTCCTCCTCGAATGCAATATGTACGCGACGCTACATCGTATCAATTCATATTGAACAGTCGATCCAATTAAAACATTATGCATCGTGTCGCACATCGCGAGTCGCGACTGTCAAAAGAATTACGAGAAAAAGCCGTTGCATTCACAGGACCTTTCGAGCATTCCGAGTTTTTGCCTGGAAAAAGCACAGGCGATCGCGTCGAACGCGTCTCTATTGCTTTTGTCAGAAAATTAAGAGCGTTGGTGACTGCTGCAAAGATCGCCTCGCCATTTCGAGATTTCGCGAGAATACAACGTTACGTTGGAAGTTATTGATTTTCTCGCGCTACACGTAGTTTATACGCTTTACGCGATTAGAACAGATACCCATTGTTTCCGTGTTATATTTTTGTTACCTGATTAACAGACCTATTGATTGCTGCACGTCGTTGACAGTGATATACGACGGAGATACATTTCCCGCGAAATAAAGTCGGAAATTGACAGTTTCAGAAATAGCAAAATACAGTTCGCGAGTGAAAAACTTGAGTGAAAAAGACAAAAGATGACAAGAGAAAATATTCTCGGTTTAGTAAGGAATACTCAAATTCGATTGACTTGCATTCGAGAAGAATAAAATCTTCGACGGGCAGGAGAACGAAGATAGATCAGAGGTAGATCAAAAAGAGATAAAAAAAAAGTAGATCAAAAGCTAGATCAAAAACAGAAGAAAAATTCAGAGTAAAATTTTCGCAAATAAAAAATTGCCAAATTGGCGTATTCTAGTGGGTCTTATAACGTGTACCCTTACCAAGACGGCAGCTCGATACACTACACTAACCAATTGAGCAAACGCGTTTTCTCGCGAGCACCTGACCGCGCCGACTACATTTATAAACAAATCCAGCAAAATACTCATTTGCCAATCGATATTCTAACCAAGAGTCGAACTGGGCACGTACTAGTAAATAACGTATAAACCAGATTGTTAAAACACGCGTGTTAACTCAAACATTAAACAATGCGATACGTACTAGCGTGTTTCGAGGATAGGTCGAACTTTCCATGTCCACTCCATGTCCAGTCTTTTATCTCTAGACTGGAAACATTAATGACATGGCGACGCGTTACACACTTGATGGATGTAATTACCGACTATAATTATCGACACCATGCAATGTAACACAACACTGTTAAAACACACAAGGAAACTTGACCTACCGGGGAGATGCTCTCCAACGAGATTCCCAGTATGAAGTGACAAAAAAAAATGGGAACCAAATGTACCCGAGGACAAAGTAGAGATCTTCCTATTCGTCTACAACGTCTCCCCTCTCTCGACTACCTCATGCCTATGGTAAAGCCAATATAGGTATGTCACTAATCCATAAGTCAGGATACAGAGGAACAAAGTAACAACACGTGTCATTGTAAATAAACTCACTTTTCTTTCTATTTTTAAAGATGTCAGTGCCCTCTCAGGCTAACGTTTCATGTTTTTGTTAAGTCCGAGGTTAAGTCCCTTTCTTTATAAAGAAAAATTGTCAAAACAATTTTTGGAGGCCGTGAAAAAGCCGAAGACAAGATATTTTTGCAAAGATTACCTATATACGAAGTCATTCAGACAGCTGCAAATAATTATATTCCATGATATCATATTTCACACGCTGCGCGATAAACTACGGAATTTCTTTATTTAGCAACATGGAATTTTAATAAGTATTTCTCGAATTTATTTTACATTATACACCTACGACAAATAAATCACTTTCATCAAAGCTGTAATATGTACAATTCCCTTTAGAAAACACAGATTCGCCTCTATCGCAGAAACAAACTTCGCAGTCTGCGAACTGCTGACAACGTGAATAATAACGTGCGCAAGAGCGGAAGCGATAATTACGATCAAGTTGTAATATACTATGTAATAAGGAGCAGAGTGAAGGAGATGGCGGAAGCGAAACGGAGCGCATATCGATCCCATGGTGGCGGACGAAGGGACGCGATGTTTCGGGGACGCCCATTCGAAAGCGAACACGATAATCCACGTGCCGCTGCAATCATGCTCTTCTCCTCTCCTGCATCCATGAGTTAAAGGTTACAGGAGCATCGTCGTATCGACCTTCGCAGCCTACGCCTTGGCCGAAGAAGGGGTAATCTATTACGAAACTATTTACAATTCTAATCGAAAATGTGAATTTTCGATCGGCAAGTTTCCATTTTTGCACTGTCAAGTCTCGTTCTCGACCTTGTCGTTACACGACGAAATAATGAAGCTTCTCAGCGTGAAAAATCTCCATTATCCGTTAATCGATTATTTGCTTGTTCATGACATGGTAAGATTTTCGAATTATTTCAGACACCGTTCAAGTCTATGTTAAAAAACATAAGAATGAGTTCAAGTGCGGCAAAAGGCTACTGAATTTCAAAAAGGCTTTCAGAGGATTATTCTAAAAAAAAAAAAAAAAATCATTCTGGCCGAAGTAAAATTCCTCAGAACAAGAGAAAGGGACTCGATTGACATAATTGTTGACTTACCGCCTGCTGGGAGAAAAAGTTCTTAATCATCTACTCGAAAATTTCTATACAGAATTATCTCCTACCTGAAACACGGAAGATTTTTTAAGCCTGTCAAACAAGCGCTAACAATTAAAGTGGCTTTCTTTGATCAACATAAATTCAGTCTTCTCATATTAAAGAAAAACTAGTACTTTTATGAAAAAAATTTGTATTCAATAAACCGAACAATTTAATTGAATAAATTTTCTTTCATATAAAGGACTGTATAATGTATTACATATTATACGTTTTATTTTTCTCAATACCCTTCAGACTATTAAAGGGAAAATTAAGTGTCATGTAAAATATAAATAATCGATTTCTGAACAATATCAGGGAATATCAAATAATTCGGCACGCAACCGCCGCGAGTACTACTGCGTCGAAACGCTTCCGCGGGGTCGTTCGCATAATCTCGCTACAATATTACAACGTCCGCCTAAGAGACGCGTCCCCCTTTTTTTTTCACGGAAGTTTCGCATGACAATCTGCATTAGTTCGATTGAGGGAAAGGAGACGAGTTATACCGCGCGATAGGAAAAAAAAACCCGGGAGTCGACGTACATCGAACGTGACGGGAAAAAAAGACGCGGGAATCCCCCCCGACGGCGTGTAGAAAAAGTTGCACGCACCGCGCACGACAGCTCGCAAATACTATAGTCGTTGAGAGAGCGAAAGGTTGAGATAAATAAAATATCCATAATTGTCGTGGTGCAATATCTCGTGCGGAATCAATACCGGCTGAAGCTATAATACGCTTTCACCATTCATCTCGTCTATATCCTTCGCGATTCTCGTCGTCCTAACAATTGACGCAGTAAGCATCCTAAAATGTATCTCGCATTAACAAAAATCGGCTCTCTACATTATGTCCTCCGCTTCATGCTAATTCCCTAAAGACGCAAAGTCGCAGCCAGACGCGAGCCGGCTTTCGATCAAATTACCGTGCAGTGACGTTAATTCGATTTTCCCATCGCGACGTATCGGCACTTTCGTTCCGCAAATTCGAAAGGTATCGATTTTCCTCCCTCATATCAGATGATAAAGTATTGATAATAAAGTAGCGGCCACCACGGCAGGCAGTTCCATTATAGCTTCGTGGCATCATGTGCGCGCGCGTATCGCTCTCTCTCTTTCCTCCCTCTCGCTCGGTCTCTCTCTCATAAACCGTCCCTTTGCACTCTATTTCGCAGCTTTACTAGAGTTTCTTTCCCGCGGTGAAATACCGCTCAAAAAAGCGGCCACGTCGCGCCACCACCACCGCCACCGGCGTCGTCTTTCTTCCGCGAATCACCCGTAGATCCCGCGATAACGTTCTCGCCGGATTCTTAATGATTTTTCCCGCGCAACGCGGTCGGATTTTTACTTCGTGTGAGGTAAACGAATAAAAAAGATTTCCAAATGTCGGATATATTTCGTACGTTGGAGAAACGGTAATATTTCCAAGCCCAATTAACGTATCGGATCGTTGATAAAGTGCCGAAAATTTTGAAAATTATCAGAACGAAGGAATACAATCTTATTTAACTTAAAATTTCCATATCCGAGTAGCTTTATTAAAATTCATAGATCGCATCATTTTTCCCTGAATGCACCGAGCACATCGACCGTCGATCTCGATGTGGAAAGTGATTTCTCTGATGATAGCGAGATCGATCGCGTTAATCAAAAGATCGCGATGGCTGCGTCGACGTCGACGACGATTCTTCCATTAACCTGTGCCTCGATAGTATCGCTATGTAATTCGATTGTTGGCTCAGTTGCGACGGTTCGAGCACTGCGGGGCGCGGCGACGACGGCGGCAGCGGTAGTCGCGGCGGCGGCTTTGAGTTCCTGAAATTGCAAACGACGAGGAGGACGAGGACGACAACAATGTCCGACGGATAGTCGGGACGGCCTTTATCAAAATGGGTTGTCAGCCGCGGCCTTTATCGTCGAGTTATCGGAGTAAAGAGAGAAGCAAACGTCACGGCCCGAGCAAGGTAGAAGGAGTATGTATATACAGAACGCATACGTATAAAAAAATAGTAGACAAGTTGGTTTTTACCACGAATCAATGCTTTTCGATGCCTTGTCGCCGTCGTGCGCCTCGATAAACAGCGTGTCTCTGATCGGAGATGGAAAAAACGTGCAATTAATGACGACATAACGCATAACGAATTCTCGTTCTAGTTCAGCTTTCCTACTGCGATAAAGAGACGTTTCGATAATTTAATTGTTTCGTCCAAAGAGCTTCGAGCTTCAGCTCCAGTGAGTTTTACATAAACGGTCTGACGATTCAGAGAACCGGCTATGCGTGAACTAATAAATTTTTAATAACCAACGATCGGACGCCTATTAGCGCTAATATGAAATTCAAAACAGCGATTAAGTAATCCACTTGGCGAAGCGAGCTACTTTGCTTCGTCTCGAAACGAGAGAGCGCGATACGCTTCGAGAACGTGGGGTTTTATCTCGTAAATCGATGCCGCGGAAGCGGCAACTCGCCACCGACCGGACCAATAGCCTAGGATAATTATTGCCGCCGAGACTATAATCTCGTTCGTAATAGGACCATTACCGATATTGTCTAACACATCTGATAAGTATGTTACGATCAAACATATTAATCATCTAAAGCAGTTTCGCTCGAAGCTGCCGATAATAAATACTGAGACATAAATATAACATTGAGACATAAATATAATCTGCAATTTAACTTCTGATACGACATATTGATTGCTCTAAAAAGGGCATTGCCTCTAAATCATTCAAAGATTCCTTATTTTTAAGAAACGCAAAAATACATTTTAAAATTTTACGTATTGTGATTTTCAATATTTTTAGAGTGAGATGCTTTTTAAAACGAGTGGTCCAATTACCGATGGTCACGAGCTTCGAGAAAAATGAAGATGATCGAAGATTATTTTTGCATCTCTGCGCGAACATTGATAAACTAATATTTTCTCGAATCGATACTCCTTCTCTCCTCTAATCGGAAGTATCTTGAATAATGATCGACTTGAAATGCCTTTCAAGTATTGACATTGTCGATAGTGCACGTAAGTCGGCCATTCCGTAATTATCGCGTCTCTCTCTCTTTCTCTCTCCCTCCGGCGACCGTTGCACCGTGGGCAATACACGCACACACGCGCATACGCGTATGCACGGCCGATGTTTATGTCTCGACAGCGTGTTTGCAAATACAAAGATAGGTAGGTAATGCAGCCTTGCGCCAAGCAGCCGAGCGCGTTATTCCGCGTTACAAATCGGCCGGAAATGCGAGAGTGCTTACACGTGTGCGCGCGTACGTGCAAATGTATGCTCCACAAACTACGAGTTGTATATCCCCTCTCTCTCTCTTTCTCTCTATCTCTCTCTCGATTTGTTAAATGAGCTCATCTATCGCGTCGCATTGTAAAATTTTCATCATGCATTATTGCCATATTTTCATACGACTGTCGTCCAGGACAGCTCAACACGGAAATAATTTATCGATAACTCTGTGACATAATATAATTACATTTATTCACACGCAAGGTTTCATCGATCAAGTTTTTAAGACCGTAAGTGTCAAAAACCTCTTTCCTTACTTGTTTTCGTCAAAAAGCAATTTTTTCAGAAAATAAATAACTTTAGCCACGAGGGAACAAGAAAGTGTAACGCAAATCGCGCGGGAAAGGTAATTTTACCGAGGGACATGCTTATAAAAATAAGACCGGGCTTAAGCCACATCACGGAAACGGCGCAAAGAAGCGACCGGTTAATCGACGAGTCTGTCGATCGACCAATTTACAATATCACGGGGAGGTACGAGGATTAAATCGGATAGGAGGCGTGAAATTTGCGATAACGCGCTCGGATTTTATGGGCTCACTTCTTCGCGATACCTCTTCCGCGATAGTAGAGAGATCGACCCTAAACACGTTCGTCGAGCGCGGGATACGAAGCATACGGGGTGAATAAGCAATAAAATCAAGCGTGGAACGGTGCTCGTTTTCTACATATTTTATTCGGTTCCTTCCGCTTTTTCCCGAGCCGGGCATTGGCCGCATACTTCAAATGCTCCAAGTATCCACACATTTTATAATCTTTTTAAACCTAAGATACTCTATTGGAAACAATGATGTTTACCTGCTGCGTCGAAGTTTCCGAGAAAATGCCCGAAAACGATTATGAAAGGAAAAAAGGTCGAGAGAAAAGAGAAATGATTCAAAAAAAAAACTTTTAGTGAAACGTCGGTTTCAAATATAATGTTATTTTAAGAAAGTTGTGAACAGATGGCTGGATAACGAAAGATGAGTCCTCTTTCAATAACGAGATACGTGTTTCGATAATAACGTGTACCACTAATAACAAAAACTTAATCAGAAACTTTGCTTCACTAGTAAATAATTAACAATAATGATTTTCTTTAATCTACACCGTTGATCTCATTATTATCCACGTTATTATTCACAATCACATTATTTATTCACGTCTTAAAACAAGAAGTTTTTTTTAACTAATTAAATTGCGATAAATATCATCACATGCCTCACAATCATATGGTCGAATTGGAAGGTCTAGGTTCTAATCCTAGCTGGGGTAATATTTTTCGCAACAAATTCTTTATAGTGATTTAAGTAAGGATGCTTACACTAGCATCAAAAGTAAAATCGATAGAGAAAAACCAATAATCGAAACGCCATAACGGTTATAATCAATGAAGTGGCCAATTGAGTAAATCGAGTAAAAAATTAATGTTGTTAATTAATAACATTATTAATATAATTGCCAACCCAAAATAATAATCAGTTTAATTTGTAATGTTTAATATTGTAGTAATTAATCCTCATGATCTTTGGAAATCTTTGGAGATCTTTGAAAATTTTGAAAAAAGAGAATTGGAAGATCTTGGGAGAATTTTAAGCGGATCCGAGATCGGCAAATGGATTAAAAAAACCCTATGCTGGAGCGAGATGGGAGATCGGTTATCAATCTGATTACCGAGTCTCGCGATGTCGCGAAACGAGACTCGAGATGAGAAGGCGCGGTCTCCTGCGACCGCGTGCGTTTCGGCGCATCTTTCCAATGCGCAGGATCGAACGTTTCGCCGACGCGTTCCATTATTTACACGAGGCACTCCCAGAGGCAAATGCATAACGCGCCGCTGTACAAACAACGCGTCGGGACGAGGACGGAGGAGAAGAGTCGCATTCAAGGCCGCGAAAGGATTCGCAGTCGTCGACTCGTTAGCGCCTCTCTCGCGAAGCGATCGCCTCTGGTTACGAGTAATTGACACCGCGCTTAGATTTATAATTACGCGATGCCGCCGCGAGTCGGTTTGGGAAACCTTGAGGTTTCCCAAGCGTTTTCCCCATCGCATCTCATAGAGCAAGTAACATAGAATGCAGTTTATCGCACGTGTATGTTCTTAGAACATATAATCCTCTTAAAACATTGTATGATAATAAAGAAGAAAATACGCTCGCGCGAATATTAACAGAAAAAAATAGCATATAAAAGATATACAGAAAGCAAAGATTAATGTCACGTGATATGCATCGAGAATGGACAGAATTAATAAGATCAAGTGCAGAATAATTAATGAGAAGACTGTGCAAAAGTGGAAGAAGATAATTATCCAAGAAATGAATAACATTTGAATATTTAAAAAATATTGAAATAATATAGTTGCTTTCCATTTACATCAAAACTCCGATAATTCTCACTTGTGATGTCATTCTGTCTTTATTATTCATTAATTGCCAAAAAATCGAATAATGGATATTATCAATCTGCAACTCGTAAAAAGATTGAAACGTATTAAATGCGTATATATAATTGTATTGTATAATGTACGATTTAATGTATATGTAAAATATTTTTTTTTTTTTTATTTGAGTAGCAAAATGACGTTTTAAATTTATCAAATTTTCTTTAAGAAATTAATATACAAGTGTAATAAATAGATAGGCTAAGCAATATATTAATACGATAGCGTTCATATTGCATATATGAATGCTTATTACATACATGCATATTACGTATTTGTGAATCTGTCTTTATAATAAATTCTTAGTTAAGTTTGTATATTATTACATTCTTTCTGTTTACCACGATTTACACACAAAAGTAATTAAAAACTTGAGCGCAAAGGAAAATCACGGAGAAAAGTGCCACGTCATGAAAAACGTCGGATCCGCGAAGTAGCTAAAATTTTGCACTACGACGATCGCGAATTAAAGCCTTTGAACGCGCGGAGAATTATTCAGCGTCAACGATACGACGCCGAGCAGCCGTTCTTTTCTCTCCCTTCATTTCCCCTGACTCTCCTTTATCCCGGTTGCTCCATAATTTAGCGACCTACGCAGCTTCTTCGTCGACGGACGCCGACGCCGACGACCGGCAAGTATTTGGAACGTTCTCTCGTCGTCGCTGCGCCGAGTTCGACCCTCGAATTCCTAAACGTCGTGCTCATCTCTTCGACACTTCGCGCCGGCTCGAAGAACCGCGCGCGATCGAGGGCGCTTTCCTCCTCGTCGAAAGTTGGCTCGGGAATAAAACTCGTGACACGATTAAATTCATTCCCATGAACGAGCGGCGAGTAGCTCGGATTTCAAGTTTCGCGCTAACTGCTGGTAGGTATAGCGCGGATCTAAAGTATTTCGAATTGGAAACTTTTGTTACGCGCGCCAGTTGGAGCAAATTTTCCATGCCCCGTAGAAAAAAAAACTCGGAGGGTGAATCCCTTATCTCGGGGGAAGACGCTAATTCCGCGTTGCTAATTGAACTTTGAAGTAACTTCTTTGTGCGCGAGCAGGAAATATACAGTTCGTACTATTTCTCTGTTGCCCATATATAATCTGTTATCCTCACTCTATCAGCTTAATTCGAATCTCTCCACTTTCATTTTTAAGCGACTTCCTGCCTCGACATATTATCGCTGTTTCCCTGTATCTGTTATTTTAATCCAAAGCAACGCGTACTCCATGACAAACATTCCCCGGTTAAATCACTCTCTGCGTCGTTAATGAATTCCTTTAAAAGAACGCAGTCCGCTTCAGATTCTCCGCGGGCTTTGGCAGAAATTTAATTGGGAATTAGATTATAAAATTGCATAACGTGAAAGATTGAAAAACGATAAATACCTTCGACATTTTTCACCGAGGGCGGATTGATGTCGAGTGAATCAAAGAAACCGCCTGCTAACTTCTTAAAAAGTTAACTCCTGCTTTTCAAAAGATTTCGATATAACTGACAAACTTCGGGCTCTCTCTCGTAAAGAGATTCTTAATACGGTGCAAAAAAAGGCTTTCGATAATTAATACCCAAAGGAATAAAAATAAAATACTATTAACTTTTCTTATATAGCTTCACAGAGGTTGCTGCGGTCGGCGGATTAGGAGCTTTTCTTTCGGAAAATCCTCAAGATAATCTTGTCTTAACGACCCTCGAATCGTTAAAATTCATGCTACACCTTTGGCCCTAATAAAACTAACGACGATGCCATAACAAGCGCCATGCATCTGCGTCAAGATCAATAAACAAGGCGTCAATCTTCTGTGACTCATCCCCCCATAATCGCGTCGCTTCACCACCACACGGGGACGCGTGTACCCGTTTCTCTCTGTAGCCGCAGTGACGTATCAGTGACTCCCCCCTCCCCCGAGAGTTCCACGAGTTAACGCCATTCCGAAGCTTTTAAAACGCCGACGTCGAATGGTGGACGAAAAACTTGGAGAATCAGCCTTTAAACGCCATTCGAGAGAGCCTTTAAAACGTCCGCACCATCGATGGTGGACGAGAGCAACCTCGAGAGCAACCCTTCCTCCCTCGAACGGTTCGCAGGTTGCGACGACAACTGTCGGGGAAGAACTTCCCGACTACGCAGGTAGAAAAAGTCCCGAGAGTCTTTAGGATCGATTCAACCGGATGTTAAACCCGGCCCAATCTGACAGGAGGATTATCTTGTGACCCTCGACGTTTCTTTCGTCGCAAAATATCTTTGAATCGGAGATGCTCGCAGGACGCTCGAAGACTAAAAAAAAAGCACCCGACGGACGCCCAAGTGTCTACCTACGACTACGTTCGCTACTTTGGAATAAAAAAAAAAACGGCACTCTCTCTCTCCACTCACCGTGGCGGCTTCTTCATGGCTTGCGCTGGCTTGTGGCTCGGCATGTCACGTGTCTCTGCGAACGTACGTCGTCAGGCGTCGTTCCATGGTATATCCGCGGCGTATATCCTCTCGTCGCGGCTTCTCGGGAGGCTCGCGGAGCAGAGAGAGGGGTGGATGAAGGGGGAAAGGACGGATCGGCGCGCGTCTAGATTCTCGTTGGCACGACGCGATCACGCACGCACCACTACCAGAGGCACCGCGGTACCAACACCACCGCGATCGTCGCCGTCGTCGTCGTCGTCGTCAGCGTCGTCGTCGCGGTCGCTCTCGTGTCCGCCACCCTCCTCTCCCTCTCGCCGCCGTATAGTATAGCGGCGTGTAACAGCGGAGTACGCGACGGGGGGGGAAACTCTGGCAACGTCGCCTCGCCGCACCGAAACGCCGTCATACACCCCGCGTGTGCCGGTCTCGCTCTCTCTCTCTCTCTCTCTCTCTCGCCCCCTCTCTTTCTCTCACCCGTCCCTCGCTCGCTCTCTCTTTCTCTCTTGGCCGTGCGATCGCAACTTCCCGCTCATTCACCGCTCTGTCCGCTCGTCGTCCCCTGCGCCCGAACGTGCACCTACTTCTACTACCTGCGCGCACGCGACTCGCACACACGCGCGCGCGCGCGTACGCACGCACGCACGCACGCACGCACGAACACCGGTGATGCGCCGCCGACTCGGATTCGCGATCGCCGAACTCGAGACACACTCGCCACAAACGTCCAAATTTCAATCCTGTTCTTTTTTTCTCTTTTCGTCTCTCGCTACTCGCTCGGATTCGCGCGCGACAATCCGGACAATCGGTACGGATCCGCGACGCGTCGAGAACCCGCGAGCGCGTTCCCTCGCGCGAGCACCGCGCGGGGGACAGGGGGGGAGCAGCGTCGCTACTCCGTTTACGATCCGCCGCGAAGTCGTTTTTCACTTGCCGCGCGAAATTAATCGAGATAACGTTCGATTCGAACGGAGCGCAACGCGCACAGTGATCTTCCGTCGCGTTTTCCCCCCTCTCTCTCACTCACTCTCTGTCTCTTTCGCACACTCTGTCCGTCACTCTCCGTGTCCGTCTCTCGCTCCGTCTCCCTTCGCACGTAGCGATTGTTTTGCCGCACTTGCAAACTCGCTCGCGGCACCAATTACGCGACCGGGCGAATACGCGCGACGGCGAGACTGACGCGCGGCGATTTCAACGCGCGCGACGACACCTGCGTCCCCGAATATCTCGCCATGACCCGATGTCACCTTTATCGGAGGTACTCTCACTCGCTGGCGCTGGCGGAAGCCATATTGCGATCACTGTCCGTGCTGCTGCTACCAGGAGCGCCAATCGACGGCGCGGGACGGGGGACGAGAGCGCTCGCCCATTGGTCGAACGCACCTGGCAACGCGAGCGGCATCTGCGGGCGGACGCGAGCGGCCCGGCTCGGCTGACTCTGTTTTACCACCCATGCCAATACGCGACGCGCAAATCTAGGCGCATATTGCTTCCGATGCACCGCCGCGACCTTTACTTCCTCCATTTAATCGCGACTTTCGAGCTCTCCGAGCGATTAATCACTCGATCCGCGCCACGAATCGTATACACAACGATTGCGCTAAAAAACGCTCGGGAGAAGATAATGTGATGACGGAGCAAAAATGATTTCTCTTTTTACACGAAGTCCCCCCCTATTTCCGCTTAAAAAAAATCTCAAATTATCCTGAGAATCTGTTATTAAGACAAATAAAAATTTATGATAATACAAATACATTAGAGTTGTAATACGTTAGGTTTTTCATGACCCGTTATTATAAATTTTTATTTAAATTTGATTCTTTGCAAGTTTCTTTGCACCAGGTCGATTTATTATTAAAAAATAATGTGATAAAGATGCTAAATTTAACCCTAAGTATATGCACTTATTTTTTCGCTTATTTACATAGATACTACACTAAGATTTGGAGGACTCCTGCTACTTCTTTCATAATGATTGTCGAGAAAATCATCGTATTTTGACTTCTTTTTTTTCTTCTGATCGTAAATAAATTCGTAATTAAAAAAATACGTATATTTATTGATAATTAATCTAAAATCATAATAAATATCGACAAACATGTTGAAAAATTGATATCATTCTACCAATGGTAGAGATCGGAGCCCCCAAAGTGTATACCTTAGAGTTATATCTTCTGTATTTGGCATTGTGCCATTATTATCATGATATAGTCGCAAAGTTCTGAATCGAAATAGAAAATTGCTCCGTTTGCTAAATATACAAATGACAATAAACTGTCGTATGCCTAATAGGCAATTAGGACAATATATTATCAAAGAGACAGAAAGGTATACCGATATTCTCTTTGACATTTAGGAATAATTCAAGTACGAGAGGGTTAAACGCAGGGGATAATGGCCGCCTGCGACGGACACTTGGTCCATCAGCCGTACTATACTAACCCGCGCATAAATTGCTTATCGCGTCCATCCAACCCTCGACCGGTTAGATAATTAGTCAGGGCGTTTGATCACCTGTATAAGCCCTTCCAATTTTCTACTGACACCATTATCAAACAATGATCGCATTGTTCCGATCATCGAGAGAGAAAGAGAAAGAGAAAAACAGACAGAAAGACAGAGAGAAAGAGAGACCGGGGATCGATCGTGCCACGCGCCGCGGAGACTCGTTTTGCGGCGCAGCAAAGCAAAAACAAAAGGATAACAGGAAGCCGCACAACTTTGTCGCACGGATCTGCCGGTGCGCCAAGTAGAACGAGATTAGAAAATTTCCGCGGTTGCAGCGGCGGAATATAGGTCGATACGCGAACGAGCTGTCATTTACCGCAAAGGTAAACACAATTTTCGTGTTTATCAGTAGCGCGGACGAGGGAAGTTGCGCGAGGGAAAACTTTTCATACTTTAATGAATTTTGCATTCTAATCGTCCCAGTGCGATATAAGCCGAAAACAGATCCTAACTGAATCAAATTGGTAATCCGAGGAGCGAAATAACGTAATTGTTAAACATTAATCTCTATCTTTTAATTCATTGCAATGAAAACTCTTTGATCTTTTTTATACACCAAAAGCAATATAATTTAATCGATTAAGTTTAATAAATTTTCCACGTTTTGTTTTTTGATATTTATCATATGTTAGTTTAATCAAGAATATAGCCCGCTCGGCAACGTTAAATTATCATGAATTAATTACGTTTCTCCTGTTACGTCTCATAGTAATGTATTTCGCGTGAAATAAAACCGGTAGAAATGTGCCTACTTTCGCGAGCGCTCTTAGGAAATACCTCGCTACCGCAGAGGAACGAGAAAACAGGAAACACCGTCTCTTTTGCGGTTCAGCTTCTGTATCCCCGACATATGGCGACCTCATATGCTAGCTACAACACTTTATCAATAAGACAATTGCGACAGCCAATTACGCGCGAATGGCGTGCTGTCGTTAGATATTATTAATGCCGAACGCATTACGTAGACCGTTTCGGATATGCGCAGAAAATAATGCTAGAAAGTAACGCCGAGGTATTTAACGCTGCGGAAATTTTCCACATTTTCCCATTATTTCTCATACATGTAGCATATATGAAGAATGTCCGATTATTTTCGAAACATAATTCCAGTAAATCGTGTAATCTGCGTATGACGGTCGCATATTTTCCGATATTCTGCGTGCAGCGATTGTGTATAGTAAGCACAGTTGTTTTCCTGGCTCTCGATTTATTAGTCACACACACACACACACGCACACACACACGCACACACACACATCGGGACTTTATCAACTTAAAGAAATTTGTCCTTGAAAAATTCAAATGCGCTTTTCGATCTATGCGGTAAGACACGTTCGATTTGCACAAACCGGCGTTATGTGTTAACGTCACGAGCAGATAACGAGCACGATTGTTTATCGCGATCGTCGTTATCGCTGCATTAGTTGTCGGGAATCGTCGTTATCGCAGCCCCGCTGTTCCATCAATCCTCCAATTGAAATCCGCTCGCAATGTCGCAATTGTACGCGCGATTAATAATTTAGATATCGATTTCGGATGATAACAAAAGACCAGAAATTATTCGTTTTTAAATCGTTTTCAAATCGTCAGCGTGATAGAAAGTTTGCAAATGAGTGACTAAGTGAAAAAATTTAATGTGTGTTAATTTCTATGCCAAAGACTTTCTTTGAAACCACTTCAAGAATTATAAATGCGACAGATAGAAATTCATACACCTACTGAAAATTATTTCGTATCATAAAATATTATATGCATCATATATTTTTTTCTAGAAATTTTTTTTTAAAACTTGTCTCTCAATTTGACGTAAAAATGCTCATTTGCTTTTCTACCGCCCACTAGCTTTTATCACGCGCGTGTTCTGCTTAGAAAATTTATTTATCCCATGTTCCTTCGTAGACAATCGACCGAACTTTTTCGCGACTTATCGCGCGTCGCGATAACAAAAATGTGAAACAAGATGGCAAACGATTATGCAAATGACAGCGACGCGACGGTCGTCACAGTGTATCCTTACATCGAGCGGAAAATTACTAATTTACAGTCGGGCACAATTTGCCTAATCGAAATACCCACCCATCCATATAGTCTGTGCGACGGGATCGTCTTGATTAAACGTAGATACAGCTGTTTGATCAAAGTGGAGTTAAGCTGAATTGAAAGCTTTCCGGAGATCCGTGAAAAATCCGCTGATGCAGCGGCGGCGCTAAGACGCAACCGGAAAAATTTCTCGCCTTAACGATTTCATGCGACATCGCGATAGTTCCGTTAATACCGAATTGCTTCTAAATATTGCGAAGCTAAATGGGTGATTGAAGTTTATATTAACGGAGAAAAATATTATCGAGAAAATATAAAATACGCAATATCATTCAAAACGGAATAATCGACGTATAAACGTCGCTATGCTAATACAATGATATTTCATGTATTATCACGCAAATAAACGACAATTAAAATTAATACAACATTTTACATACACATATTACTACACTTTTATCTTTCATCAATGCAATTCTTTTGAAGTCTGCACAGCGAGATACCGTTTATGTAATTAACTGCCATGTACATGTGCATTTAGATAAACGCGATTCAATATTCAATATGTGATTTTCTATCTTCAAGTGTTCTTATTTTCCTACTAGCCGCCGAGAGGCAGATAGAGAAAGAGAAAGGTATGTGCAAGCGGATATGCAACGAGTAAACGTCAGTCTATACGAAGGCTCCGTGTCTCGATCGCGGATGTTCCTTGACTTCAGGCTGATCTCAGAAAATAATTTAACAAGTGCTATTGCGTTATCTAATAATGGTCGGAATCTGTTCGTCACGTAAAAAACAAAAATTATTGCAACAAGGAGCCTATTTTCATTTTCATAGAAGAGCAATTTATACTTTGCATCATAGTTACTTGTAAGTTAGGATAGTAATGTATGAATGGAAGGATGAATGATTAAGGCTATTTGTAAACCAAGTCCACTTCTTGGCTATGTAGCTGAAGTTAACAATAAATTATTATTAATTTATACTTTGCATCATTGTTGATTAACAAGAGATAGCGATATATCCATCGTTGTTAGACGCGTTTATCTTAACGCGCAAGAAAGATCGTGGGTATAAGAACGAGTTTTCCATCGTGACGTCAGATTTCATACATCTGATTAGATTCTGCCCGCAACGCGACGGCGCGCGGTAATCTCGCGGTTTTGCCGGCGACGCATGCAGAAAAGGACGTGCAACAAGTCCTCGTCAATGGCCTCTTTCGGACGTTCCTCCTCTTCCGACGTCGCTACGTCAGCGGTGACGCATGACTTCCGCTACGTCACACCGACGACGCGCCAACGCTCGATGACGTACACACTTTCCTCCGTGCACAACCCTCCCCCACCCTCTCCCCCGAAACGTCACCGTCCGGTGACGTTTACTGTAAATACCGTCCGATAGCATCGATTATTAATTTACGTGGGCGGCAAATATTGCGCGATGATGCAAGACGACGGGAATTCTAGAAACACGTGCCGTTATTTAGAGTCATGAGCAATCTCGTGGGATGGACGAGAGTTGTAACCAATGAATCATCATAAATGAACGAACGTATTCGTGCAATCTGAAGTAGCGATGCACAAGAGTGAGCAATCCAATGACCACTATTTTTATATTAATAAAATTATCGATTTTTATAAGATAGACAGAATTTCATATACTTCATATTTTTAATTAAAAGGTCACAATAACGTCCATACCAAGTAGATCAATAGGTTCACGAAGATAAACAGTTGTACGTCTCCTTTGAATTTCTAAATATATTATTTGAACAGGCAAACATCTGCGTTGGCAATAATCAGCAAATCATGAAGTTAAATCTCTGAGATTTGAATCTTAAGAAAACCTTCGATGATGGAAGCGGGCAAACGCACCTATCTATCTCCCTCCCTTCTCTCTTTGGGATCCTTTGTGCAGTCTGACTAACTCGGGAAGAAAAGTGGGAATGGCGGGAGAACATGAAAGAGAGAAGGACAGATGGGGCAGGAAAGGGAACGGGAGCGGGAAGCAGGGAGACGCGAAAGTCCCTCTCTATTGATTTCCTGCCGAGAGTGGGCCGAGAGTGGGCCAACCGAGGGAGGATTAGGTATCGGCTCGTCTCTCCGTGGCGTCTCTTTCATCCCTCTGCCACCCTCTTCTTCGTTTCTTCGACGAGTCCGTAGTAATTTAGCAAACAAGCTGTCCGAACGAGAAGGTCACCGAGAAGTATGACGAATGAGCCTTCTACGGCGCAAAGAAGCGCATAAGTCACCCGTGTAAGCCAAAAATGTCGTTCGGTAAAACTCAAGTCAGTAAAGAGTTGTCCGATCGTAAATTCTAAATTCCTCATAAATCACGAGCTCAGAAAGAGAAGAGGAGATTTATGAATACCGTCGAGTTAATGACACGCATAATAATACAATAGAGCAACAGATAATATTGTCGAAAGATGACATTGTAAAAGTAAAAAATCTGAACCGAGATCAGACATGGCGTACGCGACATAAAAATTGACAAATTAATCCAGAAAAGTTAGCAAAATTTCATGTACAAAGTACGCTGATACAAACGCATCAGAGGTACATTCGAGATGATAAAATCGAGACGACTAAAATCACATTTAATTGAAAAAAAAAAATTCTGCGAAAAGGAAAAAGAAAGAACCGAAGAAGAACGTCAGGGACTGTGCGTCTTCTATGTGCGTCTCAGCCTATCTCTCCCCTTTATCTCTTTCTCTCGAATGGCCTGCTCTCTGTCTCCCTTCCTCCGTGGACCTGTCCTACATCCTGCTCGCTCTTCGAAGCCGGTCGAAGCTTCGCGGTAGTAAACGGCGTAGCTACAACGTGCCGATGAGAGAACGAGAGCGGCGGCAACGGCGGCGGCGGCGGCGGTAACCACTCTCGTCGTATTGGTCGCACGGCAGTTCCGTAGTACCAGCGATAGTGGTGGTAGTAGTACCACCGCAGACCTGCCCACGACGAGAGTAAACGGCGAGAGTATTATTAGCAGTAGCGTCGACACGCGACTATCGCCCGCTACGCGACCTGTAATCGCACCGCGCCGATATCGACGTATCGGTCGCGCCGGGCGGCGACGCCGACGCCGATCATATACGCGCCGGTTACGGGTGGTACCCCCGTAATACCGGCACTATGATGTAATATGCGTATAATAAGCGGAATAATGACGATAACGTTTTTTCGGTGCAGTACTTGCCGTCGTTTATTCTCGATATCGGCGAGAAACCTACCCGGCGAGGAGCGAAAGAAGCCCCACCGTGAAATACTGAATAATAACGTTGGCAATAATTATGCCAATAATTATCGTAACAAGTTCCACATATTTTTATCATAATTGTATTAACGATTTCTTTAACCGCGTTATGTCTTGAAAATTAAATATGAACCAATATCCTCATTTACTAATTTTATAACTAATTTCTTGCCGCAATGATTTACTTCCCTGATTGCTTGGAGTTGTAGTTTATTTATCTTTCTTATTATTTGCCCTACTACTTTAAGTTTATTTTTGTTCCAATTTCTGTAATTTTTCCGTCAGCATGCCGAACGATCATTCTCGTCCAAAACGTGCAATAAGCGTTATTCTACTCTATTTCTAGCAATATCGTTGTCTCCCCTCGTTCGATAGCATCGATGATACGATCTCAGTGGAGCTTAAGCGGGGTAATTAATGCCTGTCGAGCGGTCGGGCGACGCGCGTAGCCGATTTCTTGGGGATTAGAAAAATCCCCGACAAGACGACGTTTAGACGATTACGCAACGATTCGTGACCGATCTGCACACGCGTTGGATCGCGGCGATCGTCTATAATGCGATTACGCGACTGATTATAGGCTCCACGTAATTGGATCGTTCTAGGCTAGGATTTTAACTGGGTCAACCTTTAAAACCTTTAAACCCGTGAAATTTCCTCGTCGCGGAGAAATTCGTCGCGATGACGAAACGCGAAACGCGGCTTTCGCTCGAAGGAACTGCGACTGCGATTCCATCACGCTTCTCCTCTCTTTCGACCGTGGCTTTATCGTCCCAACTTTATCCGTATCAAGGCGTCAAGGTATAATATCGGGACTATCCTCTGGATGCGAATCTTCACACGCGGATTGCAAGCGTATCATCGGTCCGTAAATAGCAAATTTTAGAGCTTTCCTAGGACATAAGCCATAAATCCGCACCTCAATCCTCTCGCCGCTCGTTCGCGCTTTCCAACACCTCAATGACCACAATATATCGCCAATATTAATCACGTGGAATAATAGGTATAGAGTACCGGCTGCCGCTTACCGAAGATAACGTGGTCTTTAATATTTACTTAATATACTTGATACTTCCGTTAAGCTATTCTGATCGATAAAATCTTTCCCACGTATATCTCCATACAATCGTGCTTAACTATTACAAATGAGAAAATGCCTGATATCTCACATTATAAACGTATAAATAAATGTGAAAATTTATCTAAATAATACTTGATTATTTTGACAAAAAATAAATATATCTTTTAGATTGCTAAATAATTTTATAAACGGCGCATGATTCTTTTATGTTATCAAGGAAGAAAGAGAGAGAACTTTTTAAAAATATTTGGATATTATAGGGATATGATTAAATGTAATATTTATTTACATTTAATTATATTAATATTATATTAATTATATTTTTATAAAAAATTTAAATTCGCTATTCAATATTTTGAGGAATGAAAAGGAAGGAATTAACGTGGAAGTCGTATTTGCATGGCGCGAAAAGAGCGCAATGGGAAACATGTTGTAAACGATAATATCGAGTTATCCATAATAATAGCGTTCATCCGTAACAACCGCAAAACAGCGCGATCAAAATCTCTTTTGCCGATAAACATGCACATGCACACGCGTGATGCGGAACACGCAGAGAAATCAACAGCGGTTACACATTCGGCTGTTAACTATAGTAATTGGTTTACATATCATTTAAATCGGTCGCCCTCGCCCGCTTTCCCTACATCATCGCGGCATAATAGATGTTATCGGCGTTGCGTGGCTCGCTTAGGAAATCAATTAATGCAGCTACCTCTCGGCAGATTTGTGTCAATCACATCGGAGCACAATGTGACGGAGAGATAGATCGCGCACGAGATAGATGTAAACGTTTGTGTACTTCCACGACTCTACAAAATCATTATCCTAATTGGGCGCAGTTATGTAAGAAGATTCTCGGAATGCTGTTCATCGATTACAGTAATTTCCCAAGAAATAAAGTACAGAAAACAGAAGCTGAACATCAAACGCGACATATTTTTCTCTGGAATTTTGATTATTGTTTACATCAAATGTTATATTTACCACAAATGCAAGAGTAAACTTTGTTTCATTATGTATCATGCAACCGCGGGCTATCATTACATTCATTATACCTATTTATACTTCGATCTGATTGTGTTCAGTGATAAATTTCCGCAATCCTAAAATTCAGAAACTTGTTATATTGTTTTAAACGCGTGTGTATCGTTAGATAAAAAGCGACAGACTTGGTATTCTTGTTTAAAATATCACCCGAAATCAGAGTTTCTATTTTCCAGGTAATTTGCTCGCGGGTAGTTTGCTACATTTCAACCCGTATTTAACGCGACAGTTTCAAGCGTTCGCGTCACTTCGCGAAAAAAAAAATGATCAGCGCGATGTGACCGGATAATTTGAATTGTACGCGAGAGTTTGATTGCTCGGGGAGCATCTAATTCCCAGTTGGTGGCGGCGCGCTTAAATAGTTTAGGGCACCGCATAGCTCAGCAATCGGCGCGCGGCGTCTCCTGCCGATAAATCCCCATATTGGTTTACGTTGGCCGGCGCAACACACAGACGGCAGATGCGTGGGAAATCAATTAAAGGAAGCGCACGGAATATTTCGACGGGGAAACAATGGACCCGTATTTATGAGTCGCGGTCATACGCGAGTCGAATCAAATCGTCCATTTCACGATGGACGCTTTGTGTTGTCCCATTCCATTGTTGCACCGTTTATTGTAACATTTTTTTTTTAACCCAACGTGCGCGCGCGCGCGCGCCAATGTATATAATATGTACTATTTTCGTGACAGAAACACGACGGACGCGTTTTACGTAATCGCGTCGAAACGAGGCGCATTGTCGAGGAGAGGAATGAAGTTTGATTTACTCGCGATTTATGTCGACACCGTCATTGCCCGATAGATTTTCGTCCATTTGCACGCGCCTTTCGCGCTGGTTAACAATTTAACACTTGGATGGCAGCGCGTTAATGTTAGTGGAATTAATAATATCCATTCATTTACATCGTTAAGCGATAATGTATGCGAGCAGACTATCTTATAGAATATTTTATTAATTATGGGATTAATATACGTCGGTATATGAATATTAATATATAGGTATCATCACGGTATCGCGATTTCGCTCGACCGTGCATAATGTATGTTTAATTCAACGAAATAGATTTGCCGCGAGTGTAACCTCCACTCTCGAGCGGAACGGCGCGCACGTTCGTGCAATATTTCGCGAAACTCGCGGACACACTATACGTAAAATTTGTATAGCCCTTATCGATTTCCCGTAAATCGGAGTCACGCACAGATGCGCAAAACGAGTGACTAGGGGTCAGCAAGATAATGCATCTACATCAGTATACGCGCTACCGTATAGAGTGATTTAGTGGTGGTTACCCGGGCTCCCCTCGACAATGAGTCACTGTTTCTTCTCTCCATCAAATACAATACCTACTCAGTAAGTGCATCTAGTGCGCCGAAGCGATCGGAGAAGTGATACGGTAAGCTATGATTTACAAGCGCTACTTCTGAAACATGAAGTCGCACAATTTTCAGCTCGCCAACTGAGATTTACCACACGAAAGGGTTAAAGAGATTTTATAGCATTTCACAAGGATAAACAGCAACGAAGATATAAAATTTCATCTTTTCGACTACTAAATCTTTCTTGTAGGTTTTTAGTAAAAACATTTTTTTAAGAAATTTAATCTATTAGATAAACAGATGTCTGTTTAATTCGTATCTAAACCAGATGTGTTTATTAATCTATTGCTTAAATTCTTCTTAAAAATTTGTTTCTAATCAATTATTTCTTGCAATTATCAAGTTTCCTAATGACTACACAACGATCTAATAAACACAAAATCGACTTATAAAAATAAATGTCTGTTCAATATATTTCTCATATATGTATATATGATTTCTGTATTTATCAATAAAAATTAATCTTCCCAGATCTATATCGCATCTAGATAAGACACACGCGCTGACAAATATCCTCTATCGTACAACAACAGATCTAAATTCCAAGCACGGTGCGTGTTAATTATGTCGTGGCGACTTTTCACTGTCACCCTTCTTATAGTGAAAGGGTTCAGGTGCATCCCGCTCGCGCCGCGCCGACGTAATCGAAGATCACGATGATGCGAAGAAGCAACACCGCCTTCTTCGTCGTCAACAGGCGGAGTACGACCTACGAGGCTTACCGAGACATTCTGCGTCCCGTTGAGTATGTGGGTCGCGAAATGCCGCGCGCTCGCTAAATATACATCGGCGAAAAGGAGGGGGACGCAAGCGATGAAGACGGAGTCACGAGCATTTCTCTCTCCTTGAGAGGCTCATTTACCTTCCAAGCAAAAGGAGTCCCCGTCGCCGTAGCTCATTCTTCCCCTTGTCTCTTTCCACTCTTTCCTCCCTCGAGGTTTCCCCTTCTCGCACATAGGGTGCTCCAACACGCAGTTTCTCCGCGCTTTCTTTTATCAGATTCCCCGTTATAACTTTGTAACATGTGTAATATCTTTGTGAGTAAACTTCTGATAATACAAAGTCAGTTTAGACGATAAGTTTCCATTATGTATTCGCATTCCGATAGTCCAGTTTACAAAAACATCTATATCGATCGTCCATAACGCGGAGATAAGTGATGACACAACAAAATTCTATTACAGATAAGTTTTAACGCCAACAGGTCAAGTCTGGCAACCCGTATATACCGCTTTTCTTCTCCCACGTTCTTTCCACTCGACGATCGAACGGGCATCGCCTCCTCCTGAAACGACCCCCACCGCGGAGAAATCGATTCGTCAATCTGTCGCGTCGGGACCTTTGGCCTCGTCGGCGAGGCCGGTTATATCCGCGCTATTTACGCGCCTTAACGAAAATCTTGTGACATCGAGGTCGAGGCCGTTCTACGATGTGTCGGTATACTCGTCCTTACTATGCTAATAGCCTGATACTTCCTATCCTATATAAGTACTACCGAACGCGTGTGTCTAACCCCCTAATGTGCTCATCCTTCTAAATTCTTTATCGCACATTTCCATTCCACATTCAAGTCGTCTCTCTAAATTCTACTCTAAATTTATTCCTCGAGAAACTGCAATTCTTTATTCACCGAATTTCACATGCGCGCATGATAATACCTCCTGTATTATGCAAAACGAATCTGCGTTAATTTCCATATGAATGTAAACCTGTCAAAAGGTCGTTTGTACCAGATTTTACGGAGTGCGGTTCAATCCGCTCATTCTCTATCCCGGCTACAAATAAATATCTCGCTCGCTCCGTCCGTGTCACGATATATCAAAGTTATATACTCTCGTTCCAGATTTCTACTCGTCTCTAACGCACTTCTGCTTCTTCCTAATCGACAAAATTGAATCGTATAATTGTAAATCATTGAAAATTCGAGAAAACGCGTGCACCGTGCGCAGATTGCGCGCGCGGAAATCTACTGCATATTTCTATTTCGGCTCGGCGCGTTAACCCTTTGACGGCGCTGCGGTAATTTAACGGGTGCACGGCGTTCGTTCCCTTTGTGCGCAGTACACAATGCAGTCTTCCATATTGCATCGAGTAGCCACGAGGTGGCCATAATTAATTCTCACGGGCGAATACGCGCGCGATAATTCATGACCGATAACGCGATTGTCCCGATCGCACTGATCGCCGTTACACGATAAAAATAAATCGATAAATAATTTTTCGGTACAGTTACCTTACGTTTTTTCGATGTAAAATACAGTCAAAAATGATGTTGATACTTAATATTTTTCTCAAACTGTACATAAATCCTATGAAAAAAATATATCTCCGCTTTTATTTGATAAAATTTTTTGTACTACACAGAAAGCGTGCAGTCAATTTATTTAAAAAATATCAAAATCGTCGAAACCGTTTTAATTAACTCTACATCAGGCAGCAGGAATACTTTAAACATTAGCCAAAATTGCAAGATTTATGTTGACGTGTAAATAATTGACCAAGTTAAAATTCAATTTTTTATCTGATTTTAGAAAACTCTTTCTCTAAAAATGCATTAAAATATCTCGATTTAAAATACACTTCAGACCATTTTAATCTAGTTGAGCCTCGTTAAGCATCGTTAGTTACACAATTTTTACACAGACTGCAGACCAGAATTTCTCTCTATCGCTCCCCGTATTAATTCGACAGCGTTTTGCGCCGCGACAGAAGCTCGCGCCGCCGGCATTTAATTACAAAATCCCAACCGGTTAATGGGAAGTTAATGGAACGAGGAAGGCGCGCGGGTGTGCGGGAAAAATACAACGAGGAAGGTCATAATCATCGAACACGAAACGACGAGAGCACGCAGAGCGGGCAGATGGCGACCAAGGCCGAGCAAAACGATTCCTTCTACGGCGACACACTGTGCGACAATATGATTGAGGACCATAGATAAAGATTATTCTAATCATGATCGTACAAGGTTTAAGTCATAATTATCCCATTTCAAAGGATCCTTAGTCATAATTTTTAAAATACGTCACTTCATACGCACGCAAATCACGAGAGATATTTCATTCTTCAGTTTTCAAAAGCATATTTTATATCCTTTTCCTCGACTACATAAAAAATCCGTGACATACATTTCTGTGCATTTTGTGCTCAGAAGCTCAATATGAGTGTCAAAGTCTCATTCTACATTTCAATCGAATGCAATTTCCGCGTGAGACAAGTTAGAACCAGTCGGATACGTTTAGTGCTAACTCTGCGGTGGGAATACGAATCGAAAACCCGAGTCTTAATCGACGATCGAGTTCTCTTCACCTGATGCCTGATGTTCATGAGAGAACGTACCGACCGCAGGTATAAACGGACTTCGCATACGATTATATATCTCATGGAAAGATTCGCGCGAAGAAGTCTCACGAGGAGAAAATTGCAGAAATGCAGCGCGAAATTGTCGTTATCCACGGTCCCGTAAGGAGCGTCCATTTAGCGTTAAATACGACCGTCTAATTCGAGGTTGTTTTTGTCGCGTCAGCCTTCAGATGTAATCTCGTCTTCCGCATTTAAAAGGAAAACAACAGGAAAACACGCGCTTTTGTAAGAGGAAAATTTCGAATAGATAATAATCGGAGGGAATCGAGTATTCGCAATTTGGATCGAATGGCTTAAACGCGACTCGCACCTCAATGAGTATTCCGATAACAGCGAAATGTCGATTATGTAACGCAAGTTGATTGGATCGATGCGCGTTTTCCTATCGCCGTGAAAACGTGCCGTGGCATTGTTATAGCCACGTCAAACGATGATAATAAAATACTTGAACGCTCTCTGACAGACGGTTCGGTAAATCAAAAATAAAATGCCAATCTAATTATAGAATAATATTAATATGAATAATCGAGTAATCGATGTTTACGTTGCAACTCATGTTACGTTTTTTTATGCAAAGCCAAATGGGCCTCAAATTCCATAAAACAAAAAGAAACGTAAATTATTTATCCGTTTATTCATCATAAATCATTTGTTAAATCCGAAATACTTCAGAGGTAAAGCATAAAGTATTAGAACTTTAAGTTTAATTCTCTCTCTATTAAATATCTTAAAATATTCTATTAATATCCCTCTCTCTTTCTTTCTCTGTTTAAAATATTTTAATTACAATTATATTAAATATCTTAAAATATTCTATTAAATGTGTCACCTTTTCCCTCTCTTTAAAATCTAATTCACAATAAGTATTTAAAATCATGTTTTTATTATTATGTAAAAAAACTACGAAAATATCTCTTACTTAATACCTGATTTGACTTTGTCAAGCTATTATTATTAATTAAACCTAATTGCCCGTTACTTTTTTAGAATAGTTTTATCATATATCCGACTATACTAGACGACCCAAATTCATTACTCGTTTTTATTTATTTTATTTAATATTTATTTCTCCCTCGAATCTTTATCTTCAGTATTCGGCTACCTCTAAAGGATCATCGCGATATTATTCTCTTTCTGTAAGCGACTCGAAGCAAGCAACGGCAGTCGGTTCATTGGCCAAGCCACTTGTCGCCTTGAAAGCAATCGCCCTGTGCGCTGGCATTCCGCGTGCAACGCAAGTTGTCTCGCCGGATGATAATTTAATAACTCGGCCATAATTTACGGCCCGCCGATCCTCGCCTAGCCCCTCACCCCTTAATCAATTTATCGCGCGCACGGACGAGAGACGCGCCCGTCGCGAGCATTTTTGCGGTAGGCTCGACACTCTTTTGGCTCGTGATTTATTCGCACCGAGAAAACCAAGAGTTATTGCACGACGCGAGATGTGTGCGTGGCAGCGTGTTGTATCGGTATATGGCAAAGAGGAGAACAGTTACTTGTAGTTTTTTTTTGTCATTTCTTGACATTTTGTTCTTACGAAGAATAATCTTTTAGAAAGATCTTGCGTCTCCTCATCATGCTGATAATTAAATTTTAAAATAGATTTAGAAGTCAATATTTTCCCTATATGAGTCTAAGGAAAGTCTACATAAATTGAGATTCACTTCGCTACATTAGCCGTTATCAAGTATGCACTTAGTCGCATGAGCATATATATGTATATGCATGAAGCTGCAATGTAGCTGGGTAGAGGGAACTTTCACTCGAATAACAAAATGTAAAACAAGATACAGCTGCGCACGCGACGCAACTTTGCCGTGATTAGGTTTACCTAATTCTACGTTTCTAACCACGAAAGCGAAAAAAAGGAGGGGGAAAAAAGATGCTCTCGAGGGTTTCGGAAGCCGCACCACGAACACTGCTGAGAAGTCATTCAAAGGCAATCATTCAACGAAATTAAACAAAGTGTCTCGATTATATGACCAATATAGTCTCAATTCCTTTCGCTGGAAATTGTCCGATCGTCATTTAAAAAATTTGGAAAATGGAAAATGTTACGACAATATTATTCTAATTTTCAACTTTTCATAGATCATCAACTTTTGTATTACAATTTATATTTATCAGCTTTATTTGTCATTGAAAATAGCAATGTTGGAATTTTCTTAATGATACGATTGTGTGGTAATTATAATTAGCAATTCATCTCGCGAATTGTTTATTCGACTTAACGAACTCCCTGAATATTCTTTTCGCTCACATGTAATATTTACTCCTTTCGGCACAGATCTCTCTCACTCTCTCGCTGCTTGGTTTTGCAATACGCCGCTCTCGTCGCAAATAACGATTTAATAAAATATAAGTGTTTCCCGATAATTCTATATCGCACACTGTAGACAGCGGCCACTTGTATGGCCAATTACAGCACGATAAGCACGTAGAAGGGGAATTAAGATAAGCGATTTTTGTGACTCTACCAGATTCTGCTACTTAGCAACCATCCGTCGAGCCTTGATTGTACATTTTTTTTAGAGCCACGACGGTCCAAGTTACAAATCTTATCGTTAATGTAGCAGATTTCAAAGTGACATGTGATCTATCTTCTAAATATGAAAGCCATAAATAAATCTACATTGGTATTAAAAATTCCAACGAAAAGCTGACGCATGACGCGTGCATATGTATATAACTATTAATTCCACAACTTCCTGATACGCATGTTCAATATAAAGTACAATTCTGTATTTTATGTACCATTATCGATGCGATTACATTTTAAAGATCATATTCATTAATAATAACGCATAAAAATGGGCACCAGCGTTTCAATTTACTCATAAAATCACTAACCTCATTAAATTGTTTACGAAACTCTCGTTTACGTATTACGTAAAATCGCAACTGTTTCTCTTTCAGCATTCCGTTTCGTAATATAATTAAACTTTATCTTGAATTCTAATCCGTTTAATCAGACATTGTTTCGTCGGTGTAAAACACGGAGATATTCTATTTATATTTACATTTAGATACCACAAAGTTCTATTTCCTTGACTCAAATCATTAGTTCATGTCTCCAGCTGCAGCCGTATCTAAAAACATTCTATCTACTGCATTTTTGCCCATTAGCCGTATACTATCCGGTCTTCATTACATTCCGTCTTTACTGAACCGCTCGACAGGTTGCTACGTTTTTAGCAACTCTGCAAGGTAGATACGCATTTCTATTTTCTCGCGACGGGAAAAGATAAAAGCAATTTCGCGCGGACGCTTTGGCGCGGTGGGCGACGCGACGTAAGCGGATAACGAGCAGGAAATGAAAAGCCGGGGTTTCCCGCAACCATATATTAATAGATTCCTCGCTCCCTTCTGCGGTACGCGCGCCGGTTGCACGGGCCCCGCGAGGCTCGTAAGAGGCGAACCAGAAGGGGGCCCGTCGCGAACGTAACGACGCGCCGGCCGCACGGACACGGACGTCCGACGTAACGGCACCGACGACCACGTGCGCCGGATATTTCCGTGGGGTCGACACGTCCGAAATAACTCCGGCGACGGGGAATTTATCGAGGATACTACTCGAGACATTCCGGTTATGTGTATTCCGCGCGATACGACCCCGGTTACGTCCGCGTCCGGTTCCCGCACGACTGCAATGATGTATTCTTTCAATTCACGCCTGCGGTAGATTTGGAACGCCTTATACATACAAGTAGGAAGCGAAGTTATACCGAAGTTTATTAAACACAGCCTTAAAAAAACTTTATGCTATTATTAGTCCGTCTTATCGATATTAGTTGACTAATTATAGTCACTCAGTTGTCGAAGTTAATCAGCAAGTGAAATACAAGGAAAATTTTTATCGCACTGACAAGAGACATGAGACAGAAATGTGGCTCCACTTATTTTGTAGTTAATTTACTTCGTGTTTATCTTACACTTTTAATTCAATTTTGAAATAAAAGCATAAATATTCAAATAATATTTCATTTTTATAACTTCTCAAATGTGCATTCCGCAATTAATAAACATTTCATTAAAGCTCGCGCCTCAATTATACTTTACGTATGTGTGTATAATGCATACGAATAATATTTTCACGACTCGCTACCAAATGTATTAATTATGTTAATTATCAATTTACTTTATTATAATTCGGCTAATTACTAAATTACTGACCACCAATTTAGGTTCACCTCGTTGATGAAAAAAAAAGAAATAAATTATTATCATTCTATTACCTAAATTGCAGACGGAAACATTTTTAAATATACATATCTTTGAGAATGTAGACTCAGATGATCGAAGATCTTGCAGCACGAACTCGACTGCCTCAGATGTTTGCTCAGATGTGAGCCGTGCATAATCTCTCGCAATGATATAGCGCACTTATTAACGGCGCCACGCGCGCCGCATATTTTCGCGGCACGGTCGGAATAACCCCGGTGACGGGAATTTATCGGGAATTCTGCTAAAGAGAGAGAGAGAGAGAGGGGGGGGTAAGGATGGAAAATGCTCGTGGCTCTCGAGAGCGAGACGGACCAACATCGTCGGTATTTACAGTCCTGGGTGGTTGCGGCAACTCAGTCGGAGAAACGACGCGGGGGTGACGCGAGAGAAAGGGAGCAAGGGGCAAGGGTGCGCACGAAGACGCAGAGAAAAGAGAAGGGTAGAGGAGGCATTCTGGGAACCCTGGATCGATGCCGTGTTATCAAATCACGTCCTCCGCCTTCTCCTCTCCGTCTTTCAACCCGGTTCCTCTTCTCGTGTGTGTCCCCTTTCCCCATCCCACCTTTCTCCTCCACGATAGAATCCGCGACGTGCACGTGTATAATCAACGTCAGAATGATCGCGATATTTCTTGTGTTTTTCTTTTGTTTAGCTACTTCTACGGATTCATTCCTTACAAGGGTATTCGATGACAGGCGCGTTTGACAGAATAGTGTACGTGTACGCGGATATACTTCGTTTTATTCTCGGTCTAAACTTGTGCGGATTCCTTACTGATTACTTTTTCAGTCCGCTTTTGATTCTGTCGTTATTAATCTCATAATATAAATTTTTAATCCTAATAAAATCCCATATGCATTTTGATCTGCACTTTTCACATCTTATTTCATATTCCTACAATCGACAATTATTTCCCGATAATATTTATAACATATATTATAATATTATCGTTTCTTCTTCATATTTTAAAAAATTATAACGCTCTACTATCTTGCAGAATTATTTATTCTAGAACACAGTAAACTTTATTTTCTATCATTCTCTTCCTCGGATAATTTTTAAGTCGCGCACCGTTAATGTCTGAGAAAAAATCATTTTGATGAAGAATGCGACATCCTCCATTTCTTAATCATTCTCTAAGATATTAGATCCGAAAAACCTGTTCTTCTTTCACTTCGATATCAGCTACTTTACAAGTATCTTATAAGATACGATTATGAAAGGTATCGACTCTTGAACGAAAGACGAAACATTCCGTTCATAGCCAGCTGACATACTTGCTAACACATGCATTCGGGTCGCGACGTATAAATATCTTATCTTTCGCAGTATGTGTACGCATATCACGACGCCACGTAGATTAATTTGCCGATGTGAAAATATTAAATCCGCGAAGCGCCGCGTTCGCATTTTTCTCTTCTATTTACAAGATTCGATTATCGCGCGGTTAAAAGCTACGCAGAATGTTTATGCATCACTGCAATTTTGTCGAAAACTAATTATTTTAATTTTCGCGTAAAGGGGATAAATTCTTAAAATCTAATCTCTCTTCCGTTAAGATCTCTCCTTTCGCGACTCAAAGATCATCGATATGTATCATCGAATCAACATTTTATTCAGAAAAAATCATTTCCGTCTGCAACGCAACGACGTCCTGTTTACCGAACGCAGTACTACGTAAACATCCTGTATTTTCGCTTATCCTGACGAAATTTGCGGAAATTTCTTTGCTGATCTCGGCGGGGTGCTCGATTCAGCAATTGTCGCCGATAAAACGTGGCAGAAATAACGAGAGCGAAGAGCGGCGTATGTGTATGTGTATACATACGTGCGCGAGATGCACGTAGGTAGGTAGGTCGTTGAAAAGCAGGTGGATAGAATACCGAGGTGGAGGAGGTCGCCGCCTCTCGCATGTCGACGAAAGAGAGAGAGAAGAGAAGAGAAGAGAGAGAGAGAGAGAGAGGCAACGGCGGAGGCTCAAACCGGATGATTCCGACAATGCTCCGGGGACGGAGGAGTTCCTAACGGGACTCTCTCTACGCGAACCTGACGTCACTAAAATGCGAGGAACGTCTCGCTTTAATCTCACCTTCGAATTGTCAAAATGTAAAAAATTCATTGTCGACTAAATGCATAGAGAAATAAACCATTTCAAATGGGATATAATAGGATCCTAATTTTGTGATTTACCATGCATTAAAATATATTTTTCTGTGACATGCCTCGAAATATGTTATTGCAAGGCGAATACATTATTATTTATAACTTTACGTAATATCTGCAAAATTCTCACGAATTTATGAATCTCATCTCCAGACAAAAGCCTGAATGACATAGCGTTCTTATATCGCTTTAATGCAATAGACGACAATGACAGAGAAAGCAACGTATACTGAAAGCAACGATAAACTACTGGATTATGAAATAAAGTAAGACATTTTTTTATATATAAATGTTCGAAGCTTTTACGGTCGGCTGCCACGCGGAAGTCGCGCGACGTTAACAGGCGGAATCGAGAAATTGTGTCGGTTTTCGCGCAATCGCGATTGCGTCTCAAGTTTCGGTCGCTAATTGTACGATGAAAAAGCACCCGGTCGGAGAGTCGCGATTACAATGGCGCAATCAGCATTGGGTAAGGAGCTATAACGCAGTCGCCAAGCAGCACGAAGGGAATACACAGACGAGAAAAATAATAACATTAAAACGAAGACAGGAGTGTCGGTGGCGTAATAATTACATCGATCGACGACGGGTCTATAATTAACAGTCGCGAACGATCACTTATCCTCGTTTGAATACCGGGTAAAAAGCTCAGGAATAATAACTAATTCTCAATCTATTTTCTCTCGTTTTCTTTCTTATTTCGTAACAATGAATTCTCTTTTCTTAGCCCAATCTTATGTCCACCTGACTCGGTTATTTCTAGAGAATACTTATTAAGTGTCAATGTTATAATGTCAATAGGTTATTAAACGTCTCTGACGGTAAATCACGATGTTACATAAATGATTGTTACACGAATGACAACGTAACTAGTTACATTTTATATTATTTAATTTTTTTTAAATGATTCTTTTTATTCTGTTATAATGATATTTTGTTTGCTTCCGTATTGCATAAAAAAGTACAATGCGAAACGAAACCTTGATGAAATTTGCACTGTCGTCAGTAGAAATCAAATTCGGATATATTATATCATTAGAAGCTAATTAATTAGTAACTATCCTAATCTTGGATCTAGAGAAATCAAATTCGAATATATCGCATCATTAGAAACTAATTAATTAGTGATTATCCTATTCTCGAACTTAGTGTTTTTATACATGTAGTAAACTTAGTAAAAAATTAATAAGATTTCAGAGTACTAATATAAGGGCGAGTTAACCCCCACAAATGTAAATAAATTAGTTATTTAATATTAATTCTTAATATTAATTATTTATCCTAGTCTCGAATTTATTGCTTCTCTCCTCGCAGGGAAGAAATAACTTTGAGACTAGGGTAACTAATTAATAATGAATCAATATCTAATAATGCGATAAAACCTACTTTTATTTCTAACGACGAGGACGCTAAGTTAATAAAGACTGAAATATTAATACATCGATAAAAGATTAATGCTACAAATGTATCCTGAAATCAGGGAAGATTCCTCTTTAAGAATCGAGTTTAATTATATGACTTGTCGCATCAAATTAATACCCTGTCTTTCCCAAGGATTCATCCCTCATTTTATTTATAATAAGTTACCCCGAGTTCATAACGAGCTAACTGGTCCTCTCTCGCAGTTTCAGCCAAAATAGCGACCTCGAATGCGAGACAGAGCGGCTACGACACCGACACGTTTGTCATTGACGATGCATTCTGCCATTTGTTCAACTCGGTCGCTCACCTCTTTTCGCCTTAGTAACAGTAACGCTTAAATAATAATGATCACGCGGTCGTCGACCACGCCAACGACCTCAAAGATACACGATACCCATGCGGCGGGATTCGGATGCAAGGCGATTTCTGTCGAATAGAGCCCGGCCGAATGTAACGGGTTCTCTGTTTCTTTTGAAAGACCTTGAGAAATTTTTACCGTTTCCAGCTCGTCCTGAATCATTTTATGTTCTGTTGTACTTTTACTTGGATCTACGAAAATTAAGATACCAATAGAAACTAAAACATTTTTATTTGCGACTTTAAAGAATAAACTTTATTATGTGTTACCGAATTGAGTGGCCGATTCAATGGACGTTTATGAAGAGTTAAAAGCTAGAAGAGAGAAGAATTAGAAGAATGAAGAGTTTAGAAACACGACGGAGATTAAACCGACGATTCTCGAAGCAGGTGGTCTGTATTCTGCAGACTCAACCGACAGGGTCCTAACACGATGGCGGAAGTTGCAAACGGGTAGCGCATTGAATGCAACCCTAGGGTCGGCGAGAACGGACGGCAAAGGGCGGCAAAGAGTAGCTTGAGCACTCCCGCAGAGAAGAGTTCTAAAAATGATCGGCCAGAGCACATGTCCACGCATTTCTACTACGCATATGTTTCCGCCCTAATGCTTGCTCATCAAACTATTTCAACCGAGAACGAATATCTTTCTCAAAGCAACGCGAGCGTCAGCATACCATAATTTGTCAAATTAGTCAGCATATCCCGTAATTTATGTATGTGACATTGACTTATAACAGTTTTGCTTAATACAAAAATTATGTCATCTTAATAATTTGATAATAATCGTCTCGAGTTTTAATCATTTAGAATACACACGCGTATATCTATATCTTACCTATTCCTCAATCAATATGAAATTAAGGTTTAACAGAAATTCCGAGGAATTAATATCTTCTTACATTATTACAATTTCCTATAATGTTCACAATTAGTAGAATGTGGACTCCTAAATTTTCTAAACGGGATCTATTATCAAAAATTATTATTACGAATTATGAAACACCTTGAATATTTCAGATTCGAGCAAATCGTGCAGACGAGAATAGTCACGAGAAAATTAGACGCGATATTTAGAATGTTATCGATCCACCTCGTTAGAATTGTACAGTTCGTTCCATCGTGGGAGTTGCCAAAATGCGCGTATATTTTTATCCCAGGGAGTAATCTTTTCTATATCACGCAGAAAACCGTATACCGGCGCATCTCGCCATTCATATTTCTAGGAAATATCGTCAGTGGAACGTTGCGAGACAGTATTACGCGGGGACCAGTCTGCTCCCCGGGGAGACCTACTTTCAACGCGGAGCTTCCTTCCCGCCGCCGCCGCCGTCAAATTCTTTTCTTCGTGCCGCTTCCTAAGCGGCTAATCCCGCCGATACTCGGCCGCGAAGTATGCCATTTACCTTTTAAAGCCCCCCGCCCCGCCTTTCCGCGCCCAACAATTTATCAACTTTGCCGAAAGTTACCATCGCGCCGAACGTAGCGCGCGCCCATTCAGTCGGAACGCCATGAAGAGGAAAGTTTTTCCTTCTTGTTATTCTTCCCGACAGTATTTGCTCTCTTTATCACAACGCCGAGCAATCAGCGAGTCGATGGGATTGCGAATCTCTTATCTGTTACCTCATCTGCGCTTATCCAATGCACCGAGTGAAATCTGACAAATGTAAAATCCATTTGTACAAGTACTTGCTATAAATCAATTCGAAGTGCCTTCAATTCTTTATTGATTTAAGTCGTTTTTCAGATGTGTCTCACTTCGCGCCGTTTCACTTCGCGGAGACTCAATATTTCACGAGTGATTTAATTATCAAGATTTAATCTAGCATCGCTAGGTGAAATTAATTGGTCATATAAAAGAAAAAAAAATGGAATCTTCATGAATCAAAAATTATTGTGTAAGTTCGTTAGACGCTCATTTCGCTTCGAGAACACAGGGCGATATATTGTCACGAGTTCAGGTGTTCCTATGAGACGTAAGTATAAACCGTTTATCGAGGTAAGGCTAGCCGGTATCTTCACCCTCTTCCCTTCTCTCACTTTGCCATCTATCGCGCGTCCCTCGGACACGGTCCCTGCTCTGCACTGCCATGCTACTGTCTCGTGTTAGGGGACGTTCACACCGCGCCTGTAAGAGAGCGACGAACGAGGCCACGTATGTTATCTACACGCGAACGAGGAGGCGATCGTAACTTTCACCACCGTCGACGCCGGAACGCGATCGTCCTTCGTTTAATTCTCGTTAAGTCACGAAATATTCGCGTTAAAACGAATCGATCGAGGCTGGCCCCGAAACAAACGAAATTCGCCAAACATATTTTAATTGATTGCGTTAAATAATGATTATTATATTGAGCAATTACATACATTATGTAAATACGAAATATAGCAAATAGATAATTAAATGTAAAATGTATAACGGCTTGCCTTGTTACATCAATCATTAACCGACAAATAAATAAAACGATAATCCGTGTAATTTCATGCGTACGCGATAAATCAGAATTAAATGACGAAGTGGATTTTCTCGACTATTAATGGTCTCATTGGATATGTTTATCGACAGTGATTATCAACGCCGGATATTATGTGCGGAGCTTTATTGCGAGCGTGATGCAATATAATCCGCGAAAACGTACCTATGTGAATAGACGCGATCGCACGCGGTTGACAGCGGCGCGATAATATCAGCTGGTTTACATTTGCTAGTGAGTGCAGGTCAGCGAAGCGACTGTCAAACGGTCTTACGTTATGAATAAATACCCGCTTTCGAGTAAACAGCTAAACTGTTACCGCGGATATACAGGGGTGACAGAGATATACCGCTAGTTTTCGCCGACGACCAATCCGCTTCGAGTTTATTCGAGGATTCATGCACGAATGAAATGGTAAGGAAATGCGAGAAAATCCAAGAGGCACTCTGTATGTACCTACGTTAAAAATACATTATGTGTAAACGCGCGCTGTTATTTCGTAGCTATGAAAGTTTGTCGCCTACCGTGTGAACAAACGTGGTAATAATAGATCTCTCTCTGTCACATTTTTATAGAATAATTCAGAAAGATGATATAAAACCGTGGTATTTAGTCAACAACTTATTTATCACTGGCGCAGCAAAGCGAGAATGAATATTATTTCTGGTTTTAAACACAATTTATTACATATGCGAAACACGTGTCATTTTTTATCAGCGTCTATATTTAAGTACGATGTATCTTAGTCTCATAGAAAATAATGACTGGAAACAACTTTTTTTAGCATTCTCAACATTTTTACCTAAGTCAACAATTTTTTATAAAAAAGCCATTCGACGATCTCAAAAATATATTTTCCTTGTACGATTATAAAATAATAAATAATAAATGATTGACATAAAGAACTATCATTCGAAATATATGATGTTATTTGGTTTCTATTAGCTTCCTCTTTTTCCCTCCCAAGTAAAAAACTTTCGAAATAATAATTATATTAATATAATTTCGAAAGTTTTTTTGTAAGTTACAGCTGTGCTCGATATAAAAGGAGAAACTGCAGTGCACAAAAGATACTGATAGATTAAAATGAGTAATTTGTCATACAATCTTATAATTCTTATAAAATAATTTCGTTTACTTTTATACTTCTGGGACAAATCTTCAAGTTGTTTTCAGTCTTTTAATTCATCGAATTTAGCGAATTTAGAGATTATCAAGATATTTTCCAGGAAACAACTTCATCAAGTCATTTCTTGAGTTGAGAATTTATTTCTATATAGAATAAAAGAAAACAAAATTATCACTTGGCGAAAATTACAAAGTCACGCAACAAATCATTCATCCCGATCTTCCCTGCTATTTTTTCTACCTGTTGCATCATGCAGTTACAATTTCACTAGCAAAACATCCAGTTGTAAATAGAAAAATATATAGGTACCGGAAAGTATACGCAAATTGAATTTTCTATCAACAATCGGCACTTGTTTAAAAATGCGTTTAAGAAACTTGTTGTCACTTGCAAAGTTGCAATTTTAAGTCAGTTAACGTACTACTGGCGACGAAGAAAGTAAGTCAGTTTACCCGTATTAGAAAAATACACGCGATCCCGTTTTACTAATTACTTGTGCACTAGCTATGCTACTCGTTAATGAAAAAAATATATCACACGCAAAACGCGTACTTGAAAAATCGTATTGCGTGGTGCATTATCGGGAGGGTTGCCTCGTCGTCAGTTGTGAACGCAACCGAAGACGGCCGAGTCCACGTTAGAAATCCGCCGGTGAAAGTGTTGGATTTGCACGGCAGCTTCTCGTGGCACAAACTTAACGACCGTTAGAATGTCCAAGTAAAGCGATGCCTTCTACATATTACGTCGCGCGAGCAGGTAGCCCCGATTACAGAAATGAGCACCGAAACGAATTTTGGAATTCGCGTCGCCAAATCTTCGTCACATAAGATTCATTGAAACGCGAACAAATGCCAGGGCCACGGTTCGAGCATCCGATTGCCGTTAAACTCAGCTGAGCAAAGTAAAATGGACTTACATCTTGTAAGTTCTTCTTTCTTAAGTAGTTGAAAGTAAAAAGCACACACAATAAGCTCTACTAAAATTTCAGAGTCTGATGCAATCGATCGAGAATAAAAGTAAAGTCGGTCTTTGTGAAAGCCGAGCAAATCCAATAATCGCATAACATGGTAGCTATCCACAAAGTTATCGCAAACTGTGAGCGTAAACAAATGCGTTTATTTAAACGCGCATTGAGAAAGCTTTAATGACTTTCGACCAAATACTGTAATCTTCGTTTAATCTTTAGCAAGCGTTCTGTCTCGCAACGCACGGTACATTACGGCATTGTGGATTTTTATCGTGCATATTTGCATTGCGCGAAATTACGTTACATTCCAATTTTCGTCAGAAAGAAAGCTGTGTTAATCTAAAAAAATCCGCAAATGAGAGAAATCGAGAAGAAATCAATAGCTCCGGGATATTGTGCAGAATTCTAAATATAGCGAGACTCGTGTTTAAGCAAATAAAAATTGTACGATTAATTGTCAATACTCGCGGCGTTGCCGCAGGCAAAGACATTTTCAATGACTTACTTCGGAGGAAGACCAATCAATCAGCTGTGCCATCTGCATAATCTGCATAATTAATACAGCGCGTACATACATATGAAGAAATCAATCGCGTGCGGTTAATAGCAGTCTGACAGAAAGTCTCATGTCAGTTACAGTCTCATTGCTACGGCAAAGGACGATCGTTTGCAACAATTTTCGCCGGGGTATTCGCGTAACTCGAGGGAAACGCCGAGGAAAATAACGCGTCCGTAATCAATACGTTGGGCTTATTTGTTATGCGGTTAATGCTTAGTTACAAACGTCCAAGTTGCGACATTGTCCGAGACAGCACTCGCGCGCGCGCGCTGTTCGCGAATTATATATTCTCCACCGTACAGTATTGCGTACAATTTTGCGAGATATTCTCGAAACTGTCGCGCTAAATCAGTCCTCGTAGAATCATACACCGTATTAATAAGTTGTAGGAAATGTCAAGTTACAGGATTGCAACGAGTAATCATCGCTCGTTCAGAATAATGAAAAACAAGGTAAGAATTGATTTGCAAAGTCTAGAAACCACGTTATCGGAAAATAAATGTTATATTGCGTTACTCAAAAATGGAGCAACACTATTTTTTACACAATATATATAATTATACATAATCTATATAATTATATGTATTAGACATACATAATTATATAATATCGAGGCTGTTGGAAAAGATTACTGATGTCTATCTAAAAAATGTTGTTTAAATAAAAATACTCGTAAAAATACTTCAATATAAGACAAATATATCGTGATAAGAGCAGCTTAATCAACATGCAAAACATGTGTTACATAATTAAGTGGAAAAGACGCTATATAGTTATATATTATATTTTGTATGCTTTTATTTATTCTAAAATAAATGAAAGTTTTCTCTAATAACTTTTTAACAAGGGGATTTTCTTCGCTTTTATTCGATCGAAGCGGTCAGTAATCAATGTATGCAAATTTTGAGAAAAGACGTTAAAGCTTCTTGAAAAATTCGACGATATGATTATCGCGATCGCGTTCTGTCGTTTTTATCAACGAACGATTATCACGAGCTCAAGGTCGCACGATCTTCTGCACGAGTTCGACGGCCTCGACTGGCCGCCGTTTCATTTCTCGAAGAGGATTACTGCACGGTCTCGTTGTTTCGGCGCACTTTGCAACGGAGTCGAAGGAACCGGTGAGTAACTGGCGAAAGCGCCTACACGGCCTTTCTCTTCGACTACGAATTATCGATGGCGCACGAGTGCCTCGCTTTATTCAATCATTGTCAATTCGATGAGGTACGACTAGACGACGTTATTTCCTTCCGTGTTTAGCGTTGCGTAGAAATTATATAAAATCGAAATTGAAAGCCGATTGAAATTAAATAGCGATTTTTATAACCTGGAGCAAGAATTACGAATTTTCTTCCGCATAAAAATCAATACTCAATTTCGATCGACGCGCACTCTTTCCACTTTTAATTTACATATTATAAAAATTCTAATATCTTTCCTTTATTCATAGACAAGAATGTCTTGTCAATTAAGCATTCTTTGAGTAACGTTTTTGCTTAAAAACCATCAAACAATTGTTAAAACTGATAGAAGTAACAGATATAACAGGTAAAAATTGCACTCGTTATACGGTATATTACAAAAGAATACTCCTTTTAATTTATACAGGAATGCTGATTATCGCTCGGAAAAATTCTGCGGGTCAAGGAGACCGATTTTGTTATCAGACTACACTTTCAGTTTAGTTTCACCGTCGGAGAATCGAATAATTTTTTTTATTCGCCTCTGATTGTAGCCAGAAATTTAATTAACCACTCGGGCAGCTTGGAAATAATTAACGTATTTAAAAGAATTCTCGGTCGCTCCAATTACCTCGCTCCTACAACCGACACGCTAACAAACCGAATATATTTTCTCGAAGCAATTTACAACGAATCAACGCGCACGTATATATCGCTGTGTGTGTTACCGCGAACCCCAGATAAGATTATGCATACGAGTTCTTTTTCCTTTTTTTTCCCCCGATTCGTATGTACTTATCAGTCGAAGTTGCGTATTCGGCTAGCAATTTTTAACGAAGATTGCCATGATTAACTCGCGTCGCGACAAAAAAGATAAGAACAACGTTAGAATCGTAGAAAAAAAAAAACACTTCCGAGTAGCAAAAAGATTCATAAAAGGACAATAAAAAAATGCTTGTGCACACGACGCATCTCCTTAATTAATTAAAACAATTAAAAAAGAAGAAAGAGATCAAATTTGAGAGAAATAAATTTTCGGAGAAACTTCGCGAAGCACTTAAAGAACTCGTAGTTGCTCGTAGGCGGAACATCGTTTTAAAGAATATCGTTTCAAATTGGACGCGAAGACACGTAAAGTTATAAGACGGTATCTCGTATAATTGTCACGTATGGAGGGAAAATAACTTTAATCTGAGCGTATATAGCCGCTCGGGCTCGGGGCTCCGAAGTTTTCGAAGCTATGCCCGAAGCGTGACGATGCGTGCGCTCGATAAGCCCGCCCCTTATTCGACTAACTCCTAACCTGACCCAAGTCGGGAGGAAAAATCTCTTTTTTTCGTGTCGCCCGTTTGCGTTTCGTGTCGGAGCCAACTCGATCACTTTTGCCGCTCGGCGGCTCTCCTCCACCAACCCGGCCGATAGCGGGCGAAAACGTCTCGGGAACGCGTCCTGACATCACGCGATAATAAAAAAGAGAAATCAAAGCGCATTCTTGTGCAATAACTTATAAAGTCGCGTTCCGCACGCAGGATATATCGCGGGTGATATTTTAGCTCCGAGCAGAAATTACTGCGTCGCGACGGACTATCGCAAAATTACAGTTATTTATTAAATCATCTTTTTAATCGCTGCTGAAATAAAAACTTCGGCTTTTCACGATGTTCTGAGCAACTCTCAATTGTTCCGAAATAAATATAATTAATTTTGTAATTACTATTATAACATCGAAACTCTTTCAAACAAATCGAACAAAGATGATGAATGTCCATTGATAAATATCTGATTACAGGATGTCTCCTGCTCAAAACGAGAAAGTTCTTTTTATGATACGAAATAATTCCCTGATATTCAGTTAAAACTGTCACACAATCGACGATGGCGGAGATACGAGAAAGATTAGAGGGCGGAAAATAGGTCAACGTACTAACGGCGTTTCAGAGTGTCGGAACCCTGCGGCTACGATAATGAGAAAAGAAACACGGCGCCGTCGTCTCCTCCCACCCGTCTTTTCTCTCCGTTTTCCCCTCTTTCCACGTTTCACGCTTGACTCGCGCCTGGTATTAAACGCGCAAAGTGGAAAATAACGTAACTGTTTTACAAAATGAATTTATAAAAATGTTATATCTATTTATGGAATTCTATAGGAGATAATGCGCATTGTGTCTCGTATACATAATTTTTCGAAGATGAAATACCTCATATATTTTTAGTTTCAGAACTAAGGGAAAGTTTGAAAGCAAGAATTTGTAATATCCCCGTGTTTTAATTATGTTCAGCATTAATACATTACGCATATATAAAATCCTAAAAGAGACGACGACGCGCTTATGTTTGCATACAGTAAATGCGGCGTGCAATTTAAAGCAAAAAAAAATGGCTGTATAGAAAGAGCAGCTGAGAAAGCAGACTTTATTTCTTCGCGGGTATAATATGCTGAGACTCTCGCGCGCGCGTCTCGAGAGGCCGCATAAAAAGCTCGATTCAAATTATACGCCTCTTAATTTCGCCGAATGAAAAAAAAAAAGCGCAACTTTGTACGCGGCGACGAATAAACCGTGCGATTTACGCAAGTGTGCGTCGAGAGACTCGAGAGCCGCGGAGGGGAATCACTCGTAATTTCCACAAAAAACTTGGACGTTCGATTATCCACCCCCTAATTTCGTTCAATTACCTTATATCCTCGCAATTTGCCGCGAATGTGCGAATCGATATTAGTTTATACGGCCTGCGAGAGTCCGAAGGGGGCATTAAATAGAGAAAGTGCCGCAAAGGGTCCCCGCGTCCTCTTGGCGCCCTATCGCCGTGCACGATAATGAGAACAGAAGGGCGGCGCCAGCGCGCTCTTTTCCCCCTTCGTTGCTCTCGCGTTCTCTATCTATGTATGCGTATGTAGGTACCTACCGCCGCGCGTATATACGCTCGACATATTCCGCACGCATGAAATTGAACAAACGCGAAAGCTCGTTAGCCGAGTGAGAGAATGCACTCCGCGCCGCCGAGGATTTAATTTCATCGACCGTCATTACGGGATTGAGCGTAGAAAAAGACGCGATACCGTACGCGAAAAATCAGTCCGTTCTGCGTTCTGCGAACATTTCTCACGTTTCATATAATTTATCTCTGCTTCGAACAAATGCGAGAACGATAGTCAAGTCAAATTATTATTAATAAATATGAATGGATATAGGCTATGTAAGATTAGAATAAAATTGTGAAGATAGGATACAATAACTCTGTTAGCACCAGTTAGCACATTCTTTTATTAAAGAAATTAATTGAAACACGCTCGTTTTTTCATATATGTTTGTGAAATGTATACTGAAAATACTATCTGACAAGAGTATTAATTTCCTGCAACAGTTTGTATAATATTCAACTCTGGACCAAAGTATAGAGAGACCAAACGCAGACTTTGAAGTCTGTTAAAGCGATATTTGGGAGGAGAAAATAACATACTCAAAAATACGCGTTTCCTATATCGTGTTTCATAGATATTTAATTTTGTTTCATATATATTTTTATTTCACATATTTCTGCATATTTCCATTTATTAAATAAACACAAAACGTAATTATTTTCTTCTGACTCCCTGAAAAATAGTAATATATCGTCTATGAGATATGAACACCATGAAGAAGTTTTGTATTCCAAAAATATTCGTATTTCATTCGTGTTATACTTTAATTCCTCTCTTCTATCATTCTATTTTATTATTTATCTAGATAATAAACTAAAAATTTTTAATCAATTATTATATACGTTTGATATTAGAAAATAATATTATTAATTATCACATCTTCATAGTGCCATCAATTGTATTTCACTAAAATTTCACCTGTTTATATTAGTTTATAGAATGCTTGGAAAAAAGTATAAGATGTAACATTTTTTTATCAGATTTAGAAACAATTTTTCTATGCGAATAAAATCGCTACTCCATTATTCATTACTTTTTGCCGAGTTTGCAAGTTAAATATTTCGTATCATATTTATATTCATACCGAGATTCATACTTATTCTAATCAAACTAATTTTGCAATTAGTGTCTATCATACACCAAACATGTTAATAAATATAAGCTTGCGCATCCTTGTAGAGATCACAAATCGCGATAGATGATCACGCACATTCCAGAATTGAATATTAATATTAATCCGTCCTAGCCTATCCATTTCGCAACAATAAATCTGTGAAATATTATATCTATCTGAGTGGAACTAAATATATACAATAATATACATATATTTGAATACATCTTAAATTAATTAACTTCCACAGATCTATTGCTCCAAATAAAAATTTTAGCACTCACCGATCCGACGCGAAGCAGCGGAGTGTTGCAGTAGTAACTGCGTTGAACTGTAAAATAAAGGATAATGCAAATTATAGAAGCGTCCAAAAAGTAAACATCCGCGATAAATAATTACTGTACGCGTAAAATAATTCTATGATTTTCAGTAAAAAATCTCTTTCTTAATATAAAATTCTTAATATAAACTTTTGTGAAATTCGATAAATAGAAAAATCTAATTTATATCAATAATCCAAGTAAAAAATAAAAAACAAATAATTACCTTATCGTTGCTCCGCCGACGCCCGACGCCTCCCAGGCCAGCTCCTCCTCTCAGGTGTCTTCATTGCACTCCCACAACACTCGCGAAAACACGAATTAATTACGATATTGTGCGTGCGCTAATTAGATCAGATCAACTCGGCGCTCGCTTTGCGCGGCACTCGCGACGTTAGTCGCACGTGACGCAGCACATCTTATTATCCTACGACGAAAGAAATAGGATCACACGCGAATACGATCGCTCGACATCCACGACGGGCACGACGTCGTCGTCTCGTGAATTAGACGAATCTCGAGTCTCAAGCGGAACAAATGACTGAAAAATCACTCGACGCGCAGGACCTTGGATATCACGCAACGCGATTCATAAAGTCGAGTTGACGAGTACACGAGACAAAGAGACCATTCGACAAATTTTAATCGAGATTCAATATCGCACACGCGATACATTTCGAACGCATAAATTCCGTCAACGATCGGCGTATCACATCTTTTCGTTGCTCGAGGATTTCTCGATCCGACGACTCGCGCGTTTTCCGGAGTTTCAATACGATAGGCAGGCATGCTATTATACCTCGAGTAGATCAATTGCGTGAGATACATTCGTCTCGACGAACGACCGACCCGATAACGCTTACGAGTCGTCGAACGCGGAAGAGTCGGGCGGCCGCGCGTACCGATCATCGTCGACTTTTCGTATAGGGAACGCGATCGCGTTTGAGATGTATATCGCAACGCGCTCTCTTCGCACCTTGTCGCTCTAACGTCTCGAGGGATAATGCGTCGTCACGCGGCTCGCCCCCCTCCCCCTCCCCCACCTGCCCGCCCGGGTATCCGCCTGCGAGTCGCGCAAAAACATCAAGGCAACCGCGTAACGTAAACAATGGGCTTTAAGGTTGTATGACCCCTTAGAAGAAAAAATGCCAAATTCTTCAAACTTTGTCAGGTGATGAGTATTATAATAATAAAGCATTGTGCCAAGTTTGAACAAGTTTGCGAGGCCCGTTCAAAAGTTATAACAATTTGAATTTAACATGGGCTCGTATGGGAATTCATCAAGTTTCACTGTTTTTTCAACTTCATTTGAGAAATTAATATCGAAAAAAATATGGCATCCTTTTAAAACTTTGCAGAAATATTAATAAACATCTTACAAACAAATTAGAACCAAAAAAATTATGACTTCGAGGATATTTTCTGAAATATTGAATAAAAACCAAACAGAGAACAGTCTCGCTTGGTCTCGCTGAACTCGTAAGTACAGAGATCCGGCAACAACGCACTATGACGTCACATTGGAACCTCTCTCTCCGTCACTCTCCGTAAAGGATAACAAATACTACAGAGGTCCGTTACTTTTTCCAATAGAGCCTCCTGTGTATCGAAAGTGTGCTCTGAGCACGTGTAATATACAGACGCATCGTTTGAGGTTAGTTTTCGCTTGCGTTACGAAAATGCCGAAAGTAAAACGTTACATGTGGAAAGAAAAAGTTGTCACTGAGTGTACAATCAACGGTTAGCACAGACAAATACTGGGAAACATAATTTGAAGACACGAGTCGAAACCACACCAGATGATTGTAACAATTCCATGGCACATGTAACGTTTTACTTTTGGCATTTTCGTAGCGCAAGCGAAAACTAACCTCAAACGTTGCGTCTGTATATTACACGTGCTCAGAGCACACACTTCGCGTTCACGCAGCTGATGTCGAGTGAGATCAATGCTACCAACTTACAGAAAATGCGACGTTGTCGCGATCAAAATACTTATTTATGAGAGCTATTGTATTTAATTTATTAATAAATGACGTAAATAAATAACGTAATATAATTTCATTAGTATTTTTAAACAGTAATTACTATGTTTTGTTACTTTTTAAAGATTTTCTCTCTTTCAGATTTTCGTTTGTGTCAGTTGCAAGTCAGGTACAGTCTTTCTAAAAATCATTAAAAGTGAAAGTTTGCATACGAGAAAATATGCATAAAAATGTCTCTATAGCTCTTAAAAACACAGGCAACCGTTATTTTAATAAAATATTAATATAAATATTACTTTCCAGTAAAGAATATCTTCTTAAATATGTTAATTAGCTTTATGTTACGTTTCTTAAACTTTTGGCAGAGATCTTACGGGTCATACAACCTTAACTCCGTGCCGAGAGTCTCGTACCAGCCAAACACGGCCGCTACGAAATATTTCATGTGTAGTGACGAGAAATACACGTTTATACACGTCGAATATATAGGTACTCGATTCTCCTCGGAATGTAGTCATTATCGCGGACGTTACGCTTCGTATTGCGAAGACTCGCTAACGTCGTCGCCAAGATGATTAATTCCGCTCGAGAGTTGGATTTCGAAGACTAATGGAGAAATCGTTACGTGAATCTCGATGCGACGAGCACACCGGCACAATTTGATTCGTATGTATATGAATATATACGTGTGTATCTGTATGAGTGTAATGCATATCTTGTATAATAAGTATTATTACTAGCAGATTTTTCAACGATTGCACGCAAATTATTTAATTCTTTTTCGTAATAAAAGTTTATATTTAATTAATTAATTAATTCACTTAAAGAATATCGTCAAATCTAGTATTCGCGTTTGAGAAATATAATTTATTTTAATCGTAAAAATATTTGTGTAACTTGATTTATTATGTATCACTTATTTTTCCTATTTGCGCTTTAAAAAAAGAAACTTTATTTCGTAGCAATACATTTTATATTAAATGATTCTGTCTAAATGTCAATTAAGTCAAACGTTATTATTCTTTTAAACGTCGCGATTGCGATAAGTATCAGGAGATACCAAACGTGATTATTTCTATGATAACAGATCAAAGATTATTAGCGCAGATTAATTATCTCCAATTATTATAAGTCATAAACATATCGAGTCGGTGGTTATTTATCGAAAAGCAAATATTTAGCTCCATTTATGTATTTAAAATAGAAATTAAAGAGATAGAGAATATGGATATTATAAATTGGCTGTCTCATTATACGATATTTAGGGGAGATAAATATTTCTCTAACGATGCTTAAATTAGAGTCAAATATTTTGCATCGCGCTTTCAATTTTTCGCCGATTAAAATATAATTTGTCGGAAAGCTGTCAAGTGTTTATAAATAACGTTTCACGAACTTCATATATTGATGTATTGTATTACTATAATAATATAATATTGATATGCTACAATATAAATGAAGCCACAGACACGACAAAAATAATAGATTGCTAAGTGAAATTAATTTTAGATACTATTTCCATATCTGTGTAAAAAATGTTCGATTTTTCTTCGAGTAAAACTAACAAATACACAGAATTCATAAGTACTTAATTGTAAGTGACTAACACTAAGAATTAAATTACAAACAAGCGCTTATAATTAATTCTTTATTATTAAGCGGATATAAAATTTGTATTTACGATGTTTTCAATCGATGAAAAATCGAGCATTTTTAATATGAATACAGAAATAATATCTCAAGTAAATTCTGCTTAAAAAATCAATTATTTTCGTTACGGCTACTACGTGGGTTACTACTAATTTATTCATGGATTAAATTATCGTTATCAGCGTACATTGAAAAAAAATTGTTAGAACGAACAATCTTTTTCAGTTATCTTTGTTGCTTGTAATTCAAGGTTCACTATTAGATGTCCATAATTTAAATTTTTAAAAGATAAAAAAAGTAATTACTTAAGAGAATTTATTTTTGAATATATTAAAAGGACAAAAAACAGAAAAGTTTCTCTGTGATACACAAATTTAAATAACTTGCACGTAATAATAAAAACAATTTGCTATCGTAATCAACTTGTTAATATGATGAGATCGCTTTTATTAAAATGTTGTATAATAGTAATGGAGATATCTTGTATTAATTACAATTATATTGCTCTCATAAATTTTAATTGTATCTAATAAATTAATATATTGATGATTACTGGATTTTGCCAATTAAATGTTTATTTAAAAATACTTGTGCATAAGAGCCTTACTCTTCAGCTAATCTTAAATAAGTTTTAATAGAACTTTGCTTCCGGACAATAATATTGCACCAAGATATTTAATTAATATTTCAAAATATTACGAAAAGCACAGAACATCCAATTAAATTTTCTGGTAGAAAGAAGGTTACTTTTCAATTTTCAATGGTCTTGTTTACCAAATGCATCTCTATCAGACATCATAATGAAACCTATATAAATATAAAATATATATATAATCGATAATTAAATTAGATTAGAAATACGTGAATAATAATTATTTAAAATAATGCAAAGAAAGGATATAGATATGTATATCAAACTTTCTATGCATCGCGCATATGTTGCAGGAGACCATGATAATTACCAATCAACGTAATTAATATTTCGATTTCGATTGATATTTAACGGGTTAATTGTGCCGCAAAAAATCGATCCACATCGTACCTAAGCGAGAGTCGTCTCGAAGGAACCTCCTTCGAAGCGAAACGATAATCGCGCGATGGTGAAAGGAATTCCACGCCTGCGATTTTTATTGACAGGCGCGTCACTCGAAACGGTTCTTTCGGCGGAATCGGGAATAGAACTCGCTCGAACTTGTCTCGTTATTGAGTTATTATTGTCATCGGCCGGATTCGTTCGAACTAACTTTCTCTCCGTTCCACCGCGACGATTTGAGGATTCAACGGAGTCGTGGAATTACCGGTATCTCACTAACTTATCTAACATCGAGAAAGTTAAAAAAAAAAAACTCGCCGGCCAGAAATCTTTATACATATATCGATTTCGTGAAATCTACATATTTTAATAGTAAATGCCATTATTAATTCAGATTAAATTATTTAAATTAATAGCGGAGGCATTTGATAGCAGCTCTCACTAATAATACAATCAATTGATGATAATTTAATGCGATTATTAAATTCTATTAATATTAAACAGAAAACCATTATAAAAATTAATATTAACTTAAACATATACAGAATGTTCTTTAACAGCGAAAAAAAAGCTTCGTTCGCGATGTTCTCTTAATTAATTTGAAATCGATTACACGTGGATAGACTCGACTGTGTGTCGACTATCATTTTGTGTGTCTAGGATCAACGAGGAACACATGGTATACCTATGGCGGTAATCGAGTCCGCCCCATGGCGATATTCCGGGCGCGAATATTTCCAGCAGGGAGGCGTGCAAACAGCAAAATTATTATTCCACCAGCTGCGCGGTCGTTAATTACGTTTACATTGAATATAAGTCACCGCGTAAAGCCTCCGTGTTATTTTGTGAAATTCGAGGACAGCCGTGACGACGCTTACGTGAGTATTGTCCCAAGTGCCATGCCGGCTGATACTGCGAGCACATCGTATTGCGAGTATCTCGTCGTTAACAACGGAGCCGACATGCGAAATGTGCGTATATACTTATATGTATATGAACCCGACACTCGGCGATACCGCAATCATCACGCGCTTTACGAGACGATTCATTGAGTCACGAGTCACGATACACATTTTGCATTACTTACACGGAGCATTAGACTTATACCACGCGAGTATCCATATCGACAAAGAATTGCGATCAAATAGGAATGAAAAAAAAAGAAAAATTAATGTCTTTCGTAAATAATATATCTATAGATAAGATAAATCTTTTGTTTGTATCCTACACTTAATTTAATGTACTACTTATATTATTAAGCATTACCCCTTTTAATTTTTTATTTATTTTTTATTTATCTTGATGATTATGAACGTTTAACCTTTCGTTTTGCAATTCGTCTTAATTATAGTCTCGCTATCTGTTAATAATAGTTGATCATTATTAAACTGATTACCGCATTTGCTCCACTTTGCTTCACGAATCGATTTTCGACATTTCAGAGATAAATTAAAGGCCGCATGCATGCGTGCTCGACCGTGGTGCATCGAGGCTGGCTGCGCACACAAGCCGCACACGTGCGGCAGAGATACGTGCGTAAACCAGACACAAGTCGGATATCGACACGAACTGCCCTTCGTTCGCTATTTTGCATTTAACAGGGCCGCGCCAAGGACAACGGTTGCGAATGCACCGACATAACGCGATGTCGTGCATCGCGCCGGTCGAGGCCGTCGTCGTTTTTAAGAACCGTGCGCCGAAAATGTTGGACGAAACCGGACGTAAATGCTGAACGCGATCTAAATGCGGCTTGCAAACTGCCGTAGCGAGTAACGGATTTAAATTCATCGTGTGGCTTTCCGGCGCTATCTGCGATGTCGACGTCGACGTTTTATCTTTCGAATAATATCAGATAAGCATAAATATTAAAGAATAAAGAATAAATATTAAATATTAAATATTAGAGAATAAATGTTAAATATTAAAGAAAGCACTTTTGACTCGCAGCTTCTTGTAAATATAAAGCCCCGAGCTACAGCTTACGTGCCGTGTATTTCAATCTGTCGATGATAGTTGTTATTGACGATAATTGAAAAGTCGATAAGCAAAGGTTGGTCATCGATTTACCGCTATTACTGCGCGATCATAGCGGCGCATATTGTGATAAAAGGAGATATGGATATTTTCAAATATTGGGAAAATATTAAAAATTTCAACAGGCGTATGCAAATGATATTGACACTTTGCGCCGCGTTCTCGTTTACAGCTGCTAGCGTGGGCTCTTTATCCTCTGTCTAAATTCTAAATTTTACCGGGGACATAGACGCTGTATATACCGTGTAAATAAGGGTGCTGTATTAGATAGCGCACCGTGTGTGAACGTGCACTGAGAGAATGCTGACCGTTAGTTTGTTAACTCTCAAACTGCACATCTATTGCTGGAACGTGCTTTTCACTCTGCGATCGCAAGAAGCGACTCTCTCCCTCTGTCTTTCTCAGTGCTGCTTCTCTCCTTATGCACATTTCAAGTAGAAAATAATCAAATGTATCTCGCGCTCTTCCGCTTCGAAAATACACGAAAACAAGATATCGAAGGAGGATGTACGTATCAATGACCATAAAATTAAGCAGCTGGTAGCGGATTTTACAAATTAACATTTTAAACACGGCAATGGTACTATCATGATTTTCCATTATCATTCGGCTATTAGAGAAATCAGATTATGAAGATTAATTATGAGAATTAATAATGAAACTCAGATTTATATATATTATAATAATAACAGTTTTATTTTTAATAATTTAACCATTAATTATTGCGTATTACGGATATCACCGTCCACCAATTTCAAAATTGTTTATGGTCAAATAAAATTTGTCGGCTGTTCCAAAATTTATCTCATATAAACTTCATTATATTATAAAATTTTAATTTTTAAAGGTATCAATTAGAAGTTCATCCTCTGTTTACACGTGTAATCTTCATCCTAAAAAATCTCCGTTATCGTTTCTTGCGATAACGACTACTGGCAACTTTCTATTAAAAAATGGCAGAGTACCGAGCTTGCCGAGTTTAAAGCGCTTACGATCGATTTCGAGCCGATCGAGGAACGAACAAAGCCAGTACTCACCTCGATAAGGTGCCCTTGAGCAGAGGATTCCTGTCGTCATAATATCCACCGCCGTTCGAAGGCATCTTCAAGTAATCCAAACAACGGGCACGTGGCACTGGTCACTGACACTACGGCACTGCATCACATTGCATTAATTGTACGTGCGATCTGATCCACGCCGCGTTAGCTCTCCATTCACCGCCGATGATCTACTACCGGTAGTCGGGAGACGACGTTTTACCTTGGCGATTGTTACACGCGCGACACATCGTCCCGGCGACAATGACAGCAACAGGCGCCACGACGACGACGTTTGCGATCGCGGCTCACCGACAAATCCGCGGAAAAAATCAATCTCCCGTGCCGAACGGAAAAACACGCGGAAAGTCTTGAGGAATACGAGGATAGTCACTCTTCTTCCTCGTATCGTACTCCGCTTTCTTCTATTATCGACCTCTTCGTTGTAGTAACCTCGATGTTTCTCTTCTTCTGGGTATCGATGCACGTACCTTCTTTCGTAAGTCCCCGTCTCTGCTGCCTACCTCTTTCAGTCTCTTTCTGTCAACAATTCAACAATCAACACTCTGGAAAACTCGCGCGTTATTTCTCCGCGATTATCGCCGACGAACTTCGCGTCTCTGTCCCTTCCGCGAGAAATCCAGTCGCGCGCATATGTATATAACGTCCGTTTAAAGACCCCAGTGGGGCTCGTTCCAATTTCCCTCGGCGCCGAACGTAAACGCCGGAAGTGGACTGATCGACGGCGCGCGACGATCGTCACGGCGAGTCGCGCGCGGCACTTTCAACACGGACGACGGCGTATACCGCGCGTCGCGGTAACAACAAACAAACTCGCCGCCGCGAAGGACACTGTTCGCGCGCGTATAGGTACACGATTCGGCACTCGGACGGAACTCGATCGCGGGGCTCCGCCGGAGAAATTCCAAGAAGCGGATGACGTTCGCCACCGGTTGACTGATCGACTGCGCCAGCACGCGTGCGCGAACGCCGCGCGCGGGGTGTCTCCTTCCTCTCCAACTTCGCTCGCTCTTCCCGTCGCCTCGCGATCACCAGATGTGGCGTCGCGACGGCGGCGTCGCCTCGTCGACTCGCCCCGGAATACCTTCGGCCCACTCGTCCTTGCCGGTCTCGCCTACACCTGAGGACAAAATTCGACGGGTTCTCAACTTTCCTCTCTCCCTCTCTCACTCACTCTCTCTCTCTCTCTCTCTCGGTCTACGCACGTGCGCGCACGTGCACCATCTGGCCGCGACTGGCCGCGTCGACACGTGCGGCCGCCGCTACCAAACATGGCCGTCTGTCAATCCCCTCCCCCCTCCCCCCACCTAGTAGCAGAAGACGCGACGCGCGACGGATCGTTCCACGATTCGCGCGACGCTCGCTAGCGCGTTTTCTACATTTCGAGACGCGGTCGAGACTCTCCCTCGGTTTCGTACCGCCGATTACCACCGGGGACAACGCGCGAAACGCCTGTCGAGCCCGCGATTGTCGATCTTCCGCGCGAAATCTGTTGCGATTCAACGACGCCGAAATCGCGCTCGCGCGCGCCTCGCTCGTATCGCCCGAGTGAAAGTGCGCCGAATGCAGCCGACAGTCGCTCGAGTCGATCTCCCGTCTCTTTCTCTCTTTCTTTCTCCCTCTCTCCCCTTCTGTCACTCGACTTCGACTCAGTCGAGTCGACTGTTCTCTCGCTCGCTCGCTTGCAATCCGCGCGCGAAGGCTGCCGTTGACGTAAACAAACGGAATATTCCCGTGGAGGCGCGCGTCGCGCGAAAGTAAAGGCCTGTTCGGCGGAACGAATTTTTTTTTTTTTTATAACCATTCACACGGTCCTTCGGTTTCGGTCCGCTGGCAATTGAGCCTAATTTACGTGTTTCACGCCGCTCGGAACGTATCCGCGCGTTCGAATTGAAACCGAAGAGAGTTGAGCGTAAAAGCGGAAGCCAGGAATGTTTAGCAATTCCTCTCTTTACGCCAAACTCGCTACTAATTAAGAGGCTTACGGGAATTGGTCTTAATTGCCCTCGTTCCGATCGGATTTCTTTTCCATTTTTTTCCCTCTTCTACACCGAGCTCTACGAGTCGGAAATTGGCAGTTTAAGATTGGCAACTTTCTTTGCCTTCCCTCTAATCCTCTTTTATACAGGCTGCGTTCGCTTTGGGTGCTTTCGTGCTTGGGTGCTGAAAGTATCACTCCATATTTTTTCACCATGTAATGAGCAATGAAGATAGACTGACGCTTTCGGCGCGAAAGCGCCCAAAGCGAACGGCAGCCATAGAACAACAAGATATCGCTCTATGTTTTGTCAATCGATATATAGAGTGAATCGATCTCTCGTGAAACGATCCCTCCTTCAATTTCGAACCGCCCGGCTTCACCCGCCGCCATATTGGAACTATCCAGATACAGAGAACAGATTGCTACAGAGAACTAGCTATGCGTATGTCGTAGGTTCAAGATACATTTTGGGGCCTCGACGCTTTTGAGAACTCAAACTGCACGTATAAGCTCGTTCAGCAAATGACAGACCAATTCCTTTTAGTGACACAAGTCGACACAAGTGTCGTTCTGTCTTTGTTACTCATTGAATGCCAAGAAGGATAGAACGATGTTTGTGTCGACTTGTGTCACTAAAAGGAATTGGCACAATATGTAACAACTAAATACGAAATCACAGGTCTCTCTATACAGTTCGCAAAGTCGTAAGAAGACACGTATATAGAAATCCGCAGAGATCACCAGAGAACCTCGTTACAGCGCAATTATTACTCGGACATGATATTCGTCCTTCTAACCGTGGAATGTCCTCGCAAACTACAGGATACCTACGTTTTCCGGAGCACGGTCTCGCTCGCTACGCCGTGCACCTACCTTCGATCGCTCCTCGAGACGCGTCGTCACGAGACGCCATTAACGACGATCATCCCTCGCTACGTTCCCTCGATGCGTTCCTCTCTTCGCGAGCGAGCGAGCGAGCCTCCTCGAAGCCGACGATCTGTACGCGCGACGGAGACGCTACGCGGTGCAGGCGGCGTCGGGCTCCGGCGAAGTTTATTGCAAGCTTATTTATAAACTGTCGCGAAAACCGAGGGAAGGAACCGCGCGCGCGTCCGGTATCGCGTTTCGCGAACCGCGGAGTGCTCGTCGCGCGCGGGAAGTCTCAAGTCACCTGACCGCGCGTCCGACTGTCCGATTGGCCGCGCTGAACTGTTCCAACATGGCGGCTCGCCGAGCCGAGCCGAGCCGGGCGCGAAACCCGGCTTAAACTTTCAAGACCTCCATTTGCATTACTTTAAGAAAGTATTTATGATATTTAGACTGTATAATTATTTCGTAGCGTAATTTCACGCAATTATTGATGCCCACTTTGAAAGATCTTCGATATCCAAGCTCCAAATTTTTATCGCGTTTATTTAAAACCTTTCTCTCTCGTTTTGTTCTCTCGATCTGCTGAAATAGATGTGTATTTTTTAGATGTTTTATATATAATAATACACCATATAAAATATATATTTATACATATATTATATAAAATAGATATGCAGTCCGTTAATGAGACAGATTCCTGTGTGATCATTTTGAGACGAAAATATTATACCAAGGCTAATTCATTATAATTAATTAATAATAATTAAAAAAAAAAGTTCAAAGTTGCCCAACAAAATTATCCCAACAAAATTATATAAATTTTGGTGTATACTTTGTATATACTTTCTCACTATCTCCATTATCAAATCACTTTATATGCTGCGTGTACTTGCTGCATAACTCATACAAATGACTCTCTTTTGCGTAAACGCTATTAAAATAAATTACGATAAAACATAAGCGACAACATTACCATTATTAAGAACGATATTTTGTTTTGTTAATGAGACAAGAGATAACATTAAGATAAGCTATTGGCGATGTTATAACGAACTGATGCAAAAGATAACATTAAGATAAACTATTAGTGATGTTATAATGAACTCTTTAGTATAAGAATTTTTAATGAGAAGAATAGAAACAATGAAAAGGCATTCTTCGATATTTAACCTCTTTAATAAAAAAGAGCCAATCAAATAGCAAATATTGATCGTAGATGCATAATTGATTATGTCGATATATATACAATTGCTTCGATAATAATCAACGAACATATGAAGTGTGGACATTCCGTTGATGTTACTTTCATTTAGTTTGCCATTGAGGAGGATTCAAAGCGAATCAAAACATTTGGCGATTATTACAAAAGCAATCATATTGGCATTAATATTTATGCACCGCGCATCTGCGGTCTAGCTCTTATTGGCTCATCTCCAGCTTAAAGCAAGACGATGAATATATAGAGCAGAACACGTCTTGTTCTTTAACCCTTAAGTGCGCAGCTCTGCATATATGCAAAGCGACTTTTCGATGCTCCGTGTCCCTTATGAAGTTCGAACTGAAAACGCGCGACTTTGCACAGCTAAAGGACCTTCTTTTGCCCTTGTTTCTTTTCTGGATAAAAAAGCCCAGAAAATCATCATTTATTTTAAAAATAAATGCCACGAAAAATTGCGCATTTAAAGGTCAATTATCGATGACAAAATTAGAACAAGTCACGAAAAGTTTTTAAAAAATCGGTTGTCTTCAAGAAAATGAGATTATTACTTCGTCCACCTTCGTTTACATTCTTAACCCTGCATGATCTCGTAATAAAAATTCGTGATAATTAAAGTAGTGATATATATGAAAAAGATTTAGTCGAAGATTTTGGTAATACCGTGAAAGAAAACGAATACTACAGGGTCTCAAAGAAATCTTCGCATTCTAGGATTAACGCGAATTAATCCCTACTAATTCTATTCGCACGAATTACATTATTCCCCGGTAAGCAGGCGTTAATAGAATTTAACCGTCGCCGTTCTTGCAAATCCCGATAAAGCGCCAAGTGCGAGGCTACTTGTTTATCTTAACGCTCGCGATAAAAAAAGCGCGTAAACAAGAAGCGGTGCGATAATCTCGGTGTAAACCGACGTGATTAACAATCGAGTTTGCCAGTTAAGAGCTGCTAACTGGGGTGATGTAGTCGACTCTATCAATATTAAAGTTCCAAGTATCTCAAATACAAAATCCCGCTCGGTTTTCCCCAAGACTCCGCTTTCCGAATTTTCACGAAACAACTGTTCTATAAATATGTAACACAAGGCAACATCATTTGGCAACATCATTTGGCATCAATTTCAAAAATTGGATTGTTGAACAATGAAATCTTTGAACCACAAAAAAACGAAATTTATTAGTACGTTTCATAATAGATTCCGTGACGAACTGATTTTTCTTTAATGGAAATATCGAATTTAGAATTTTAGGTGTAGCTGGAAATCAAGAATAAGCGGCTTTTACAAACGAAGAGAAAATGACAAAATATTTTCCAGCCTTTCTCAATCTCGCACGGACCTTGTGTTAAAATTTTAACAAAAGATTCGCGACCATATGCGGTACGAAAAATAGGAAAAGTGCTATAAACGAAATTTATGGCGTCCCTTGACATTTCCGCTAAAAAGACCTCTACGCACAAAGAGATAATGACACTGCGGTACTCGCAGACCAAAGCTGGAAGTATCTTTCTTCCTTTCGCAGGGCAGGCGAACCGTCTTTCTTTCATAAAAATTAAACGCGCGACGAGTGGTTTAAGGCTCAGCCTCTGGCCTAAGCGCTGCGACGATTTACAACGGTGCGGAACTAAACGGGATAACGAAGGACGCGTAAGAAGCGTTACGGCCGCCAGGAATCCTTCCCGTTACGACACTCGGCGTGTCATAAACCGTATAATTATTCCTTTCTCCCACAGCTTCTGCCGCCTCCTCGTCTCTATGCACTTTCACCGTGTGCGCGCGTCTTCTTTCTCTCCGCTCCGCTCCGCTCCCGGAGAATCCACGCTCGCGTGCTCGAGTTACCGTTCTCGCGATATTGAGAGTACCGCGATCGACTTTACAGTTTTTCGATCATCTTGACGAAGATTCGTCGACGCGAGGCGTGTTAAATCTACGAGCTTAAAAGATTTTCGTGATTCTTTTCAGAGTTATTATTTTTTAAAGCACGGCCGCAACCTGAGAAAAAAAAATACTGCCACAGAAGAACCTGGGAAACATTCGAACCTTTATGAGCGAGCTCGCAAAAAATTTTTTGAAGAGGCCGTAATATGTCGAAAGGTCTAACAAGAAACTTGTCGAAAATCCCAAGGCAATCTCTACGTGTTAAATCTTTCATATCCCCATCCGCGGGGTTAGAATCGAATCCAAAGTGAATACTCGATAATTTCAAGTTACTCCAAGGGGGGCATCAATAATTTGCTTTAAAGATAGGGCGAATATACCGTCGATTGGAAACGGCGAAACAACTTAACAGCAAAAGTGGTCCCAATTCGAGGCTCGTAAATCTTAATAGTCGATAACTTTCGAGCCGATAAGTACACACCTTAAAGGAAACGATTCGGAAGTGCGTAAATTGCACGGACCGGACGGTCCCCAGGGGCGGTACGCGCGATTAGCGGCTCGGGGAAAAGAAAGAAAAGATTCCCCAAAATCGGGGGCACGAAAAAAAGAAATATTCCGAGACGAGCGCGCGGCTGCGTTCTGAAAGTTATAACGCCGTAATAATCCAGGGAAACATGCGCGCGGACCGAACGCGGAGAGCGCGAGCGAGATCCTTTTACACGAACCGGTTGATACACAGCGTTCTCACCAAAGTCGAAAGTATCCGGCGTGTTACAAGGGCAAACGACCTACTCGAGTCTCGAGTCGCTGACATTTTCGCGAGTCGCGATTTGTTAAACGGCGAATCGGCCGGCGGCGCGCGGCGCTCCTCCGGTCTTCGCTCGAATTGAAATGCGCGATTCACAATGCGATGCAAATTTATCGTGATGCGACATGAGCGGGCCGCCGCCGATCGGATGCCTTACCCTATTTTCCACGGCGCGGCACCATGGCTGTTATTTTCACCGGCCGTTAAATGGGCGCTTTGCACTTTTTACGTAATACGTCGTCGTGACAGAAGCAATCCCCGTACCCTGGATGCGACGAGATCTCGTTTTCGGTCGTGATCTTCCCAGACATAATACATAAACCGTATTTCTCGTAAGTACATTCATCTATTTTTTTTTACGTGCAAATCTGACAAACTGCGAGTTAAACGAGAGAGAAGATTTTGTATGTCAAGTTGTCGAGCTCCAAACTCAAAGACGGAAAGAATAATAAAAGAATATCTCGTAATTTTATTTAAAAAAAAGTACTATTATTCCTCATCTTTCTTTCTTTCATATTTCTTTTTTTTCTCTACCTCTATAATTGCAATTGTCGATTAGATTCACATGCGAATATATGACTCCCCTTTCATTGTATTTTTTTACCACGCTGTCCTTCGAAAAAGATCCAATTAGAATATATATTAGAATACATATTTATGTATGCATGAAAACATGGCGGTTGATTAGTATCGCGGATCGCGGCCAGGCGAAATTAAATTCTGCAGCGTTACCGACGATTTTCGGTTTACGCGCTTTGCATATTCCGCCCCGTATGTCAGACCTTCACTTGTTGCGCAAACGAAAACTGGCAGAGGATAAAAAGAAAAGAGAGTCAAGCGACATTAAATGTACGCTGGAAAATCAGTACCGTAAGCGCTCCACTTCTCTCTTTCTCTCTTTTTCTCTCGTTCCCTCTCTACTAAAAGAAAACCGCTCCGGAATCCACGCCTTGGAATGCACGGCGACGAGACTCGACTTGTTAGCACAAACGCAACCTGTCCACCTAACCGATTTCCCCACAGCCACGTCGAATTTCCCTGAACGATTCGCTAGACTCATTTAATAACGTCTGCGTTAATAACGTCTGTTATTAGTAATTTAATAACTGTAATTAACAATTAAATATTCTTTGATACAATAATACCTGCGTATAACTCGTAATTTAATAATTATAATTAGTCAATCAAATATTCTTCGGTTTAATAATGGTCTCTGTATTATCAGTAATTCAATAATTGAAACGTGTCAAAGTGTTGCAAGAGTGTCCAGGTTCGGCAAAGCTCGTTTTATCGAATTTAATGAACTGGTGCGTTCAGCAATATTAACTCAAAAAGAAAACGAGCCCTGCTAATATTCGCATTTACACCGCTTTATCATAGCACACGTCAATTTCATAATTTAATGACTGTCGCGTATATTATTCAAAGCAATCGCTATCTACCGTCGCGCAGGTAAAACTAATTAAAACATTTTTATCGTATTTTGGGTTCTCCTCTCTCGAATCTTTTCGTCGTACAAAAAAAGAACTCAAAGAAAATGACGCAGCTTTCCCAAGATCGCGTTCAAATATGCTTAAAGTAAGACACAATGCGTCGTGAACGCACGATTGAAATCTCTCGGCCGGAAAGGGTTAATCTCCAGGGGATACTCGAGCCGAGGTGAATTTTCTGCTTCGGGTTACGGAAAGAGAGATACAGAGAGAGAGAGAGAGAGAGAGAGAGAGAGAGAGAGAGACTGGACTCGACGTCGGCACGACGTCGCCATCGTAATCTTGTCCACGCTGTTTCCCCCACAGACGGCTTCGCATCTTTCTTTCTTCTTTCTGTCTCCCTCTTCCCCGAGATCGCCTCATCGACCGATACCTCACACACGAACACGCGCGTTATACGCTCACGAACGTGACCACGTCCGTAAAGTATCGTCAACACGATGCGAACATTTTGTTGTTTCAATAAAAGCTTTGTCATCGCACGGTCAATAGGATACTTCCGTTGAATTCAATGAAATTACAGTAGAATCTCCATTATCCGGACTGATTGGGAGACGCGAGCGTTCGAA
>NW_020225546.1:682799-707098 GCF_003070985.1 Temnothorax curvispinosus
GTTGCTTGTACTCCTCTGCGTTACTGTACTCTATATAGAGATTGCTACGTAAAGATTTGCAATTGCATAAGCCATAAATACAATCTAAAGTGCTTTGATCGATAAAATATCCATCACACATTCAGCTAAAAATATGATATCGAATTAGATATCGGTTAGGTATGCTTATGTTTTCATAATTAAATAATTTGACGTATAGTAGCCTTTAGAATTCGTTATCAAGCACTAGTTGGAATATTTATGACGTCTAACACAAACATGCGATCATCCGTCTAACGCGAAAATTCCAATCTCGCGGCGCGGAACGTAGGAAAAGCGGGTATATGTGTCTCCAGGTGATCTCGCGATCAAATCGTCAAATAAGTAAAACAGGATCGACGGAAGGGAGAGGCGGTCGCGACAAGTCGCGGCAATTCTGCGTGCAGGATGCGTGTGTGCGGGTGTGTATGTGTGTGCCACGCGACGGCCTTGAACCAGCTTGGCCAGCTCCGTGCGGCTTCCATGATGGAAGGAATCCAACGGTTTCCAGGAGGAACGCGACGCGCACGTGCGCACGTTTGCACTTCGCGTCGCAATAACATATCTCACGACATCGATTCTGGTTTAACTCGCAATAATCGCAACGCAATAGCTCTGACGTATCGCGGCATTAAGTCAGCAATGTCCGATACCACACATGTTGATGCAATAACGCGCTCTCCTCGAACCGTCGAATCGCAGATGCGATGGATAATGATTGAACGTGGTAGTCAATATTTTTCAGGCTCCAGTTATGTGATCTGTCAAGAAAGACGAACTCTCTTTGCTTCTTCCGAATTTTAAGAGGCGTGACAACGCAATCGTCTCTTCTGATATCTTGAGAAGCATAAAAGAATTATTCAAAGTGGTAGTTTCACATAAATCGTCCTATAGAAATGAAACATTTAATAAAGCGTTCAATAAAGTTAAATGTGTGTGTGTGTGTATGTGTGCAGTAGAAACGATATTAAAATGGGATAGCGATCGTGTGACTACTTTACATGACATTTTGCGCCAAGGAGGCGTTGATTTATGAACTTAATTTCCACGAGATTCATGCGATGGAAAATTATCTTGCGCATTTACGTCCATAAATGTTCACTCTGCCTACGCGATTATGGCTCAAATTAAACAATGATGCTAATTAAGCATAGAAGATTTTCTCTTGTTTTGCATTTTTTGCACTTCCCTTTCACTCTCGACCTATTTGATTATATTCTTATCTTATTAGCAGCATATAAAAGCGATTTATATCTTTTTTTATATTAGATGTATGACATTTTTAACTCAATTGTGGACGTGAAACCTCTGGAATTCCGAAGTTTTATCTAAAAACAAACTAACGCAAACAAGAATCCAGGAATATACAGCAGCAAATACATATATAAAGCAATTGTTTTTGTTTCCGTATTTTTATATATAAAAGTAGGATTCCCTAAAGCTCCGCATCCGCTAATGTACAACAAAAGTACGTATCCACGCGGTTAAGGGTTTCTATTTTCAGACGTAGATCGCGCATTAAGAAAGGAGATACGATTACAAACGTCTCCGGATACAGTTCGCTTCACGCGCGTGACCTTATGCAAAAGTGGAATACTCGCTGCTCCGCTCCACGCACGTTTGGACCTACGTAACGCGCGTGGGTGGACAGCTGTACTTGCCCTAACATTGATACTGACAGTTTAGCGTCCGCTTTAACGGCCGATGAGTGGACAATACCATTTGCCATTGCTGCCGCGTCGCGCCCATTGTGCATTTGCAACACTCCGCGCGATCGTGCGCGCAATCGTCTCTTCATCAGGCCAAGTATTTGCCAACGAGATTGGCGCTTTTATTCATCCGTGTCGCGGATCTCGAACGCACGAAAAGGTCTCTCATCGATCCACCGTCGCTGGATCTTCAAGCACTCCGATCACGTATTCATTTAACTTTTACAAGTAGAAGCAATATCTGCCAAGTTTCAAACTTTAACGCTCCTATTATATTGCTATCGCGTCGTTTATCTTGCAACATTTCGGTGCCTCCCTCGATTCAAGCTAATATTACAAACCGTTCTAATCATACTTGGTGAAAAGATTCGATGAGATTGAAAAGCTTACGGATTAAACTGGAAAATTTAATTTCTTTAATTTGCAAATGAGCTGCTTCATCAATATATAATGCTTTCTCCTTTAGGTCAAGGAGCAATCGCCGTACCATTCGCCGTGCTATCGCCAACCGTGGGATATACATGTGTTTACGACGAAAGCGGAACAGCCGCGATTGAAAAGATTGCGAAATTGAGCGCGCAATTGTTGAAATGCAGGCGATTGCGATTGAAATGTTTCCGACGCGGGGAAGGACTTGAAATTGGGCAACCCTGAATATATTAATCATTGAAACTGTATTGCTGATGAAAATCTTCGTAAATAAAAGAAAGCAAACACTTAAAAGATTAAATCCAGCAAGAGGGTAATCTTCGATGCTACTACGGTGTTCGTCTTGCGTGGCTTAGCCCATCAAAGCCTATCAAAGGCCAGATACATATCTCCGCGCCCATAAATATCGATCCGGCGATAATCAAATTGTTTCGTCCGGCATGTGAAATAGCTTTTATCTCGATTGACAGCACTAGAGAGAACCGTACCAAATTAAACGCGCAGGCCGATTGCGTGCGGCCGTGCACTTAATTAAACGTCATCGCAATAATTATGCGAAAGTCGATGGTCGCGCGAGTCGAGATGCACATCTCTCCCACATCGGAGATCTCCTCGTTCATTGTCTCGAAAGTGTCGATCGTCGCGCGAAGTATTACGTTTCTGATCTTTTCTGGCGCCATACGGACACCGCAGACGTCCGAGCGATTAAATTTGACCCAGCTCTGCTGATACCAGCGGGTCTGGCAGGAATGCGCACGGTGGACGGGAGGGAGCATGCAGAGGCGGGACGTTAGCGGGGTGTATGTTAAACAGCGGAGTAATTAGCGAGCCGCGTTGCGAAAGCCCGATGGCTGCGGCAAAACCGACGAAGCCAACAAAAGGATGGAACAAAATCGTTCGGTCATTGACTACTCAACGACCGCGAAATTTTCGGGAATAAAGAACGCCTAAACAATTTCGCGGATAAGAGAAGAATTCGAGGAAGTGCGGAAGGTTTTTGTTGAAATAAAACTCTTCGCTTTGCCGAGTATACGGAGAAACTGCTGAAATTATACGCGTATTCAATTATTTTATAACAAAAAGGGAAATGAAAGAAACTTGTTATCAGAGCAAACAACGAGAGTGCGTAGGTGGAGCGAGCCGGCGCGCGGCTTGATTCCTGAAAAATAGCAAACGAGTACCGCCCGACGCAATTCGTTTTATTGGAGAATCCTCGTAACGACCTCGCGGCGGATTACGGTTTATTTGCGGCGGGATGTATCCTTCTTTTTCCTCCCCGCGGGGGAGGAAATGGGTCACGGAACGGGCGACAGGCCAGGGTAACGTTTGCAGGACGGAGGAAGTTGACTTTTCTCGAGGGCCGTGATCATCTGGCGCGTTCATCTCCTTGTCGTCGCGGTCGTCACGAGCGAGAGCAATCGATCGCGGATTAGCGTGAAAGTGCACGATCTCTGAAAGACTTTCTTGTTTTCACCTTCCCGTGCGAACGCGAACCCTTCCCACGCGTCCATTGCCTTATCATCGACCAGCCAGCCGGAAGCTTGAGCAAACAGCCGACTCTTGAGCAAGCAACGCGAACGCCCGTAAACTTTGTCGTCCGTGGAGCTCGATGTCGAAATACCCGCTTTTGTGTACTTTCCCGGTTTAGCGACGAATCGTGGAAACCTATCGCCGACGGTGTTGTACATACGTTCACAAAATAAGGCCGTATATAAATATAATGCCTACTGGGTCGCGTGAAATATCGGTTTCACATTCAGGCCATTTCTCGACAAAAAAAAAGGGATACACGTGGTTAACGTACGTGAAACATATAATTAAACAAAAATCAATCGCATAATTTTCTCGTTAAATTTATAAAAATCTAATTTTGGAAATTGAATATTTTCCACGCAACGTAAGAATGTCAGATTTTGGGCGAATTTTTTTTAAACAAATTATTCCATCGACATTTATATTAATAGGCCAATTAACAGACTTCGCTTCTCGAGAATGAAGCTTTCACATCGTTATGTGACCCGCAACAGTTACGTCCGTTCAAGTAACACCCGGGTGCAACGGCCGCGGCTGGGATCTACGGCCCTGATCCCCCCTTTCCCTCCCGCCCAAAGTATTTATAATCGCGAGTACAATAGCTAGAGCGAGCTTTCGAACCCCGTGCGCATTCGGACGGGAATCAATCTTTCAAAAATGTCAATCCGACCGGTGCGAAGCGCCGAGAGCGAAGGAAGAGGAGACGCATTGAAAGAGAAAGAGAGAGGGTTGGAAGGAGGAGAGGAAGGAGGAGAACGACAAAATGCAAGAAGGGAGAGAAGGAACCCAGGGAAACGGTCGGCGGAGCGGCACGCCGTGCCGAGCTGAGCGACTGGCACGTTTAAATAAAGAGACGACGGTAGCGCGCGGCGTTGCCGGATCGGTCGACTATTGATCCGCGGTGGCCGGGGGTCACGCGCGCGCGAGCCGGCAACGTCGCGCTGCTCCCAGCTGATCGGGAGCTCTGCTCGACTGCTCCGCTCCGCTCGACTCTGCCCGACTCCGGCAGGCTGCCTCCCTCTCTCCCTCTCTTTCTCGCTCGCGCGAGAACCGCGTCTCCTCGTTACACTCGTGCAGCTGGAAACACGATATGCACAGCGGTAGGCACGATATGCCTACCCGAACCCAAGCGAACGATCGGCTCGTGAGAAAAAGAGAGAGAGAGAGAGATAGAGAGAGAGAGAGAGAGAGAGAGAGAGAGAGAGAGAGAGAGAGAGAGAGAGAGAGAGAGAGAGAGAGGAGCGAAGACACGCACACAATTCCCTCTTTTCCTTTCCTCTCGCTACGCGAGAGAGCATACTTTGATACGAAGACCGAATCCTTCCTTCCCTGCTGCTCGCTTGACAGCGCCTTTTAGAGCGTTACGTAACTGATATATGTATATATATATATATATATATATATATATATATTTTTTTTTTTCGCGAACAAAGCGTAGGCGGTTAGCGAGTAGGCGACACGTGCCTAAAATTATAATGCGACCGAAAAATCGCGTCTTTTTTTTTTTAAGAGAGAGAAAAAGAGAGAGAGATACAACTTCATACCCTGCCGCCTTTATTTTTACAATTCCCGAGCGCGGCCATTTTGCGCCGCATCCAGAGTACTTAAAGAAATTACTGGAACGGGAGATACACGAGCGTGTAACTTTATGCGAATTGCAGTTTAACATTCTTCGAGGCAGAGATGCCTCATCCGCGCGATTATTGCACGTAATTCTGTTCCACCGGAAGGCGGTTATTGTATCGGCGTCGGCAACGAGGTGTCTTTATGAGACGCTCTAGGTGCAATCGATTCCTCCTCGATGCACCCTTCCCCCCATCGAAAGGATACCCACACCCGACTTCCACTTATCGTTACGTAACAACGCGCGGGAAACTGATCTTGCACTCGTGCCTCGGGTAAACGTGCTTTTCAACGTTCGATGAATTATGCAGCGTGCCGCCAAAAGCGGCGCGCGATCTTTCGGGAACGAATTCCACGAGCTATTCGCATCGCCGTTCCTATTCGCGATATTACGCAAGATAATTGTGGGACTGCTTAGGCAGTTGTTTCAAAAATTACTGTTATTAATAAATTGTATTAATTAGACTTCCGAAGTCGCGTATTTTAAGAGGGACGTACCTTCAAATTCTTATTTCTTTCGAGAACATGAAACTCGCTGGCGTCTGTGTCATTTTTCACGATCGCTCCTGAATTATTTAAGCGTCGAGATGGGTCGCTTTAAAATTTATGCGCGATAGAGGCCTCACTTTTCATTTTATCTGAATAGGGATACATAAAGATACAGTGGAGAGCTCTAGAGGTGAACATAAAAACTGGAAGGGGCGCAAGTGAAATAGATGTTTGGGAAGAGATAAATTCCTCTCTTCTGCTACCCTTCCCACTTTTTAAATAACCACCTTCCGCGAAACTCTCCATTCTACAGTCGTAGTTTATTGTCTCTACTTTAAAGTGGCTGAGCTCAATTTAATGAGGAAGATTCGAAAAAGTACGGAACCGGGTGCCAGAGGCCAATAAAAATTCTTCTCAGCTCGGTCTGCAAAATAGAAGAGCGTTCTTTCGTCCTTCTTTTTGCACTCGGTAAGTTCCACATTTCCTCATCCCCGTTGTGCGCGACGGAAAAAGAGACGAAAGTCGCGAGATCGATACGAAACTCGGTAAAAGCACGTTCCAACTTGGAACTTCCAAATAAAGCGACGTTTTATACAGTAATCTGCCGTCGTGTAGCTGTATAACCAGGAAGAAATGTTCCGGTCCATAAAAAGAAAAAAGGAAGAAAAAAAAAAAGGAAACAATAAATAAATAAATAAATAAATAAATAAATAAATAAAAAAGAAAAAAAGAGAAAAAAGATATCAAGGTAAAAGGATGATCCTAGCCCTTCCCCTCCTACGGAGCCTGTCCCTGACCGTGACCGACGACGGCGACGACGTGCAGGCAAGGACGCGAAGGAGAGAGAGAGAAGCGGAGTTTTCGCGCGGCCTTCCCGTAACCCACAAAAACTTTGCCGATTGAGGACGGGGTCTGATTTTATTATTAGGTAACTGGAGTACGCAATCACGTTCCTCGGCCCGACCGACCTGACTCACGGTCGCAGTCCGGCTTCGCCGACGTCAGATCGCAAGCGATATCTTCAACCCCTTCTTGATTGCAACTCTTACGCAGGAAAGCGAAATATTTATGGAAGCGAACAAAGGAAATCTCGCTAGCTTCTTCAGGACAGACTTCGTAATCAATAAACTCTTTATATAGAGTAGTAATCAAACCTTTTAGATTCTCAGAAGTGAGATAGTAATAAAATACAAAATAGATATTGATACATATGATAAGAAGAGATTTAATTATTATTATGAAACGTTTATAAACGTAATGAAATTATTGAGTCTATATATGGGACCGGAAATAAATGTTTATTTGTTCGACAATACCGTTCTCTCGAAATTGATCAATTTCAATCCACCGTTCGCATTTCACTAATCGTTACGTAATTTTATTATCGACCGTCAACGTTCTTTGCGTACAAGTTTCCCTTTGAAACGTAGCACCGCTCCAGGTTCACGATGTCCTTTCGCGGCATTTCCCACCCTCCCCGATCGGCTCTCTAGACCATAACGCGGTCGAAATTATATATATGCCGAGGGCGACGGCGACGCCCAAGGCCGTCCCGGCGAACGTGACGGTTCAACTAAGTGGAGGGCAGGCTTCTCGAGGTCCTTTTCCACCCTCCTTATTTGCACGAAACGTTGAAAGAGAAACGTGCCGGAACTAGGGCTAAGTGACAGCGGCTCGAAACGTTGTCTGAAAATATTTGAGAACACACAAAGTGTGGAGATTCCGCTTTGAGAATCAATGTATGAGGTGTGGTCAACGTAAGGTCAGCGTGCAATATAAATTAAGGATCCAGTTTCAAGATTTTTCTTATGATTTTATCAGAAAGAATACACACAGTCTCGGAAAAAAAAAAACAAGAAAAATATCCTGAAAAATCTCAACAACGTTCGCGAATCGCACGAATCGCGCTACACATCCAAAAGCAAGATTCTCATAGAATTGTGATACACTTCGGGAATTGACAATAAGTCTTAAAAATTAGTGACCCGACTGGAGAAGAACATTTTCTCGTCTACTACCGTCGTCTATTGCATCTCTCGTCTTTCCTGCGCATTATCTTGTTACACAGTTATTTTTATAGCGATAATAAATCAAAGTATTAATAGGAATTGCGGATAATTCCGAGTGCCTGATATCGGCACTCGCGCAATCGATCAATGTGCCGCACGAGCAATGGCACACACCGATAGCCCACCAAGTTTAAGCGGCCCATCCTTTTCTGCGAGTAGGTCGGAAGGTTGCCCCATTAATTCTTCCCGCAAACGTCGCGCATTAATTTAGAAGAGCGTCGCTACACATATGTTTGATGAAAAAAAAACGGTTACGCACGCACATGAGGCATTTATCTTCGAAATGGCGTAGGTCACGTTGCAAACATCATCAGCCTAAGTCTAAACACGCACTTGAGTCTCGATAACGATAATGCGCACTTACAAATGTTTTGTCGTTTCCGTGACGAAGAGAAAGGCTAGTCGAGCCAAGTTAAATAAACGTGTTAAATAATTGCAAATACTCCTATAGTGGATAAATAACATCTGAGAGTGATTTTCACACATATCGCTAAAAATACGCGGCCTCGGGTCTCCAGATTTTTTAGAACGAGCGAATGCGAGACGCTCGTTCCTTGCACGAAACCATCTGCCCGTTAAAAAGGAAAGAACAAAAGGCGAGAATCAATAATTTAGATCGGAACGACTGCGCAGCTCAGGTCAGCGACATATAATCTTCGAATAATTCAAATCGCGATAGTCCGTTAGTTACATGCAGATAAAATGTGTTTTCGATAGCGCAGATATAAAATTACGCAGGCGGTATTGTTACGCAAATTACACAGTTACGGCACAAAAATATCTGTCGTTAACACAAAGAGACCGATTGCTGCCGCATTTTACAAAAATTCTGAAAAAAGCAACATACTACGTTGATCCCAAATTTCTCTGAATATCGAATTGAATGAGAAAAATATTAAAATATAAAATTCCATATTAGAGCGAGAAGAAAATGTTGGTACAAGAGATTTCTCAAAATGTTTGGTTTCTAGCAATAGATCTCGCAATTTTGCGGAGACTGAAATCGAAACCGCAAGATTACAATCCTTTTTGTAGAACATATAACGTTATATCGCATATTGCAGGGTGCAACGTGGTCTCACCCCCGTGGTTGACTTGCGTAAGGACGATCGATGCTTCCAATAACGCGTACTGTCACGTATTCCTCGCCACACAAATAGTTTTATCGGATTATTGACCTTCATTATATGCGGCGGAGAAGACGAATCTATTAACGGGACGAACAGCTTCGATTATTCGCGAGACGCGCCTGGCATGAGAGATAACCAGATAACTCCCGGTGCAATGGCAAACAGAGAAATCGTCATTGCCGCGTTAGTTTATTAACAAATGGCTGCTCCTGATTCGCGCAACAAGCGGCATTATACGGCCGTAAACGTGCCACGCAACGCCGCCGCGATGTTCGTTCTCATTAATTCGGCCGCGAAATTGTTTTCCTCTCGCAGGCGCTACCGTTGCGCGCAATTATAAACGAGCTGCCACTCGGGTCGCAAAGCGATGTCGTATATCTGCCGCAGTCCCCGCCATCAAGTCGATTGTTTGCAAATAAACGTCGCGTTACATAACTGCTTGTTACGGAATACGTAAGAATCGCGTTGCGAAGGTGCGTTTCTGTTCCAACGGCAAACATTTTAAAATTCATCGAATAACAGAAATACAAAATATACATTTGTACATGATTTTGAAACGCACTCTTGCCACGTTTTGTATGTTCCAGAATCGATGGCAGATTAAATTCGTCCTTGTTAGCGAGAACATTGAAGCGCTGATCCGCGAGAAGCCTTTCTAAACCCCGATTTCGGATTCGGATTAAACCCCAAACCTCCGCTTTAAGCTTGGCAACAGCGTTCAACGATGTTTCGACTCTAAATACCCTGTATGTCGTAATGCATCGCAAAAGCGAGGAACAAAGTTAGGTCACGGATCGATGTTGCACGGTGGGAGACCCCCAAGGGAGACACCCGCCTCCATCCCTCGTTCAAATGCGCCACGATACGCTTTTCAGGCAGAAATCAACGAAATGGCAGCGAGCGCACAAGGACCCGCATGCGATATTTTTATAAATAACTTCTTCGACGACGCAGAGTCGATGCTGCTTTTCCGAGGCACAGGTTTTACGAGGTAAAAATCGTGAAGCGAACAAGCGGATTCCACGGGGAAAGCGTGACAACGTAGTTCGAAGTAAAAGTGAAAACATATTCGTTTCTCGCTTGCGTCACTGCGATTATATTTCAGGCAGTTGGACTACGTCACGACGTTCACAGTCCGATAACGCAAATTGCAACGATGAGACTTGATACCTTTGTTCCCGGTCAGAATAGACAGTTCCTATCGACGTGTGCTAGTGATATCCGCGCAATATCTACTTACACGTTCGTGTAAAGTGCATAGGAAATCTCAAATTAGACCCTAGATAGCAATTTGCGGACTGTGATGTATGCCGCATCATTATTTCTAACAATACTACGATTTTTTAGATTAATTTTTAATGAGTAATGAGTATTATTAGAAATTCAGCATTTAAATTTGTTTTGAACACTAATGTCCATTTCCAATGTAGATTAACTTTAATCTCGGTTTAACCTACTTTTTAATTTTTTATCCTTTTTTAGTTTTAAGAATTAGAAAAAAATGAAAAGTTAAATTAAGATTAAAGTTTATTTACATTGATAGAAATGGACATGAGTGATTTTCTAGTTTTTTATTCAAAAATATGTAATTGATATTTTGTGAGACCTCGGCTGAATTTTAACTACTGTGGGTCTTCCAAAATAAATTCTTAAAGAATCGGCGCTCTCTCGAGAGAGAGAGATTCACACGACGGGTAGACGTCGAGGCACCGTGGCGAAATAGATTTGATTAAACGCGAGCAAGAGCGTGGGAGCATCCTCTTAGTCCGGATGCTCGTGAAATTCTACCGTCTGCACGACCGGTTCCATTAACGAGAATCAAAGTTTAAGGTCCCGTAGAGCAGACTCGAGGCCGACCGGCATTGTCCGTTAGCATAGCGGTTGCCGAAAAAGTTTCTTCATCTCTCTGCATTTATCTTCGTCAGAGCGACTCGTGATAAGGCGTATTGTGAAAACAGATTGAATATTCGTAAAATATTCAATTCGTTAAGTACAGTTGCACTACATGTGGTGACTATTTATAATCTTACAAGAAAGTGTGGAATATTTCTCTTGAACCTATACATTCTGAGCTTTCTCCATTATAGAAGAGCTCTAGAAGTTCCATTACGGTATTCTATTTACGATTCTACGTTGCTACCTGGTAGTTACTATTCACGATCCACCTGGGAGTAAATTCTTTCCTTCGCGATTCTATGTTTATTCCTAAAAAGATTTTTTTTTAATTCTATAGTCTTATTCGAAAATTTCTATTTATAATCCCAGAAGGAACGAGATTTTTGCGTTTTTAATCGTACAATAAATTCTAGATCCAAAATCAAGATTTTTAGATTTGTTTAACTTTGACAATGTCAGCTAACGTGGGCTAATAAGTTTTATAGCCTTCTTCCTGGTTGTTGGAAATAGAGCTCAAAGCAGACGAAACCTCGCTAATAAAAGTGAGCTAATCAAGGCTAAAACGCAATTGTTCCGCGGTCGCGCAAACGTGTCTGCGTTTTAGCAAACGGTGATAGCTAATAATTTGGCACTGAACTTGAAACTATTTTGGACCGTTAATCGCGATATCGCGATAGACTTGGGGGGCCTCTAGCCAAGGTGTTTAGATGATAGAACGGGCGCATCTTCGAGGATACAATCGACGAACCCGACGACGCTGAAATAGACTCGGTCATCGCGCCAATGACACGAGGACGCAAATTAAATGGGGCGAGTCTCGGTGGGCATTCGATGGATTCGGAGCACCGGGTAGAGCAGCTTGCGAGAAATCCCAAACTCTCACCGAGCATTCGACACAGCCGTTGCCGAGGGGGCTGCCTTCTACACAAAACCCCCTCTCTTGCTTCGTCCGTTCCTTTCGTCGAGCCGCTCTTTCAGCGATTCTCTCTTTCTCTCTCTCTCTCTCTCTCTCTCTCTATCTCTCTCTCTCACTCTGTCTCGCTCACGTTCTGCTCGCTGAGAGACGTGCTGGCGAGGTCTGCGTCGGCGCCGACCGACTGGGGAGTCGGCGGTGTTGCCGGTTCGCTCGTACCGGTGCTCGCCACGAGGAGAGACCCCGCTCCGGTAGAGCCGTGGCCGGAGCTCCGTTCCATAGTCGGTTTTTGCATCTGACGCGCGGCGGGCAGACGCGGCCGGCCGCTGGGAGCGCGATATGCACGAGCGTGTCATATGACACGCGTGACAAGTGGTGCGCGGCCGCGGCGTTGCTGGCACACACCAGACACGAAAACGGGAGACGGTTATCGCGCGCGGCGGTAGAATAAAGAGGAGAGACCGAAGACGAGAGACAAAGAAAGAGGAGTAACGGAGGAGAGATAGAGAACGAGAAAGGAAGAAGGTGGGATAGAGGGGAGGGGAAAAGAAACGCTCTTGCGTGCGTGCGTGCGTGAGATCATCGGTTTAACGTTCTCCGTAGACCTAGACTGGGTACTCCCCCACGCGTTCTCGAAGCTGCGACACGGTATACGATACGGTAACGGCGGGTGCAATTATGTTACCGGCGCGACGTGGCGACGGCATCGACGGACGACGACACGCCGCCCAGCATCATCACCCACGCACCGTCGGAAGACATCTCGACGTCGTCGCGGGGCCCCGCCGCACCGCCGGATCGCTCGCGAATAGTTAGACCTCGATGACTCCTCTCTTCACCTTTCCGCCCGTCCCTCGTTTCGTTCCTCGGAGCGAAAGATTCAGAGTTGCCTGCGGGGAACACGACCGTGATTCTCGGCAGGTAGGTAGTGGAGTGGAAGGAGCGGAGAGCTCGAGCTTTTAGGGCCGCGAGCACGTGGTCGTGTGATCGATACATTTAAACTATTACCGGTAGTGTGAAGAAGAAAGAGAGAGAGAGAGAGAGAGAGAGAAAGAGAGTGAGAAAGAGAGAGAGAAAGATAAAGTATTAGTCTATTTACGGGTAAATAAAATCTTTGTCCTTCAGTTGGTCGATAGCATAATAAGTCGACGCCGTCGGGCAGAGAGAAAAGCGCGGTTCGTAACGGAACTGTAGTTTGAGAAAGTCCCTCGCGAGGAGAGGCCCCCCCCGTAAGGACATGGGATATCGCTGTACCCGTGCAAATCGTCACATTGCAGGTTTTAGGAATGCGGGTGCGGGTGGCGAGGGGAGGTGATGGTCCGCGCTTGAGGTGGTCGTTCTTTCTGGTCGCAGTGGTGACGGTGGTGCGGATCGCGGGTGCGTCTACGGACACGCTACCGTTGTCCTGGTCGTCGCGAGTAGAATGTCCAGGCGGGTGCAAGTGCGCGGACACCGACAGCGGTGGCAGTCTGCAATGCGCGGAGCGGGACTCCTCCGACCTGGTCTTGCCGCGAGACGTCACGAGCGTGTCGCTGAGGGATGTCCGGGAGTTCGCGATCCGGGCGAGCGTCTTGGAGGGTGCCACCGGGCTGCGAAGTCTGGCCTGGTCGTCGAGCGGCGTCGAGAGAGTGGAAGCCGGCGCGTTCCGCGCCACCGTGCGCCTCGAGCGAATCGATCTAGGTGATAATCGGTTGGCCGACTTGCCGTCGGACGTCTTCCATCCATTGCATCAACTCCAGTACCTGAACCTCACCGGGAACCGGCTGGTCGCGCTGCCGCAGCAGCTGTTCCGCCATCTGAACCGCCTTTATGAGATCCGTCTGGCGGCGAATCTGCTCTCGGTGCTGCCCTATCAGGCGTTCGCGCCCGCCAAGGAGCTCGTGCGGCTCGATCTCAGTCGTAATCGGCTGGTCTCCCTGCCGGATCACAGCTTTCAGCCGAATCGGCAGCTGCAGGAGCTGCGACTGTCCGGCAACCGGCTGACGAAGCTGCCGTCGCGGCTGTTCTCCGGCTTGACGCAACTGAAAGTGCTCGATCTCGCCGACAACGCGATCGACGCGTTGCCGCGTGGCCTCTTCAGCGACCTCACGGCCTTGGAGTACCTCGATCTCGGGGGTAATCCGATCGTGCGTCTCGCGGACACCGCGTTTCAAGGCCTCGCCAGCTTGCGATGGCTCGATCTGAGTCGTTTGCCGATCTCGTCGCTGCCCGGTGACGTCTGGCGACCTGTCAGCAGGCTGAGGACCCTCCTGCTATCCGGGACCAAACTGGAGAACCTTCGGAACAAGAATCTGGCCGGTCTGGCCGAGTTGGAGACCCTGGAAATCACAAACGGCACGTTACGGGAGATCGGCCAATTGACTCTGAACGAGACCCCGTCCCTGCGTAGAATCGACCTGCGCGACAACGACTTGACTTTCCTGCCGGCGAACGTGGCGAATCTACCGTTCCTGGACGAGTTGCACTTGCAGGGCAACTCGTGGGCCTGCGACTGTCGTATGTTTTGGTTCGTCAAGTGGGCGGAGAGCAGGGCACATCTGCGTGCGGCTTTCCAGAGCGGGCTCAAGTGCGGCCACGAAAGGGGCACCGTGGACATCCTGCAGACGTTGCGCTACCTCGAATGCAGCCCGCCGATTCTCGTGCGGACTACCAAAACGCAGCAATATCTCCTTCTGAGTTCGGTGCTGTTGGAATGTGAGTTCAGCGGCAATCCCGCGCCCTCCTTGACCTGGGTGACCCCGAGCGGTCTGGTGCTCCATTGGGTGCCGGATCCAACCTTCCCCGACGCCTTCGTCGAACATCCGAAGGTGCACAGCTGGCTGACGGATCGGCCAGTCGTCAATGATAACCGCATTAGCGTCCTAGAGAACGGCTCTCTTTACATCGCGACGCTGTTGCGGCAAGATGTGGGCAAGTACAAGTGCACGGCGGTCAACCCGATTGCCAATGAGACCGTCTACATAACGCTGGAAATGGATCCGGTTACCTTGCACAATATCAAGATCTTTAGCATCCTCGTCGGCGCGATTTGCGCCGTGACGTTTCTTCTGATGACGTTAGCGTTGCAGCTGCTGCGATACATCTTCGTGAAGTGAGTATCCATACAGCAACACGTAGAATTAACATTAAGGATATCTGCTGTAATCTTCTTGTATGCCGTATATACACCTTGAGGATTGTGTCAAAATATCATACGTATACGTCCATATTGTTGGTCAATAGAGCCATTAACAGTTCGAGTGACAGTAACCGTCGAGAGCGTCAACTTTGATGAGTAGAGCGAGCAAGTCGGCGGAAGGTCAGGAGGACGCGATCGATAACTCCACCTGACGATTCCGACGACTTTCTGTATTCTTTTCGCAACCCCCTCGTTAACGTTTTTCCCCCACACGAATCTCCCGCAGGTGCGGATGCATCAAGTGGTGCCTGTGCTGCAGACGCGTGGGCGTGACGCCACGGGCTAAGCAGATCTACCAGATGCTCGACAACATCGAGCAGTACAAGAGTCAGCAGCTCGAAAGACTGAGGGAGAACTACACGCAGCAGGTACACAGAATTAAGGACAATTGCGTTCAGCAAGTGGAATGGATCCGCGACAGTTACGAGGGTCAAATGCAGCATATACGAGACATACGGGACTACGGTACCACTCACCTGACCGCGCTGAGAGATCAGTACTACGATCAGGTACGATACGCCGCGTCGTGAGAATTCTACGCCGCGAAACTGTGTTCGTCATAATTGATTCAATTTCTGTTTGTCATCGTATTCGCTTTTTATCTGATCTACGTCATCTGTTTACAACGCGCGAAGTTGTTACGTGCGAAATAATAAAAAGTTTATTAGACACATCACTGCGCACAAGTCGCTTTTCTACATTGGCAAAACGATTTTCCGTCGAGAGAAAACAAACATAACGAGGCCAAACAAATAACGAGATAACGCGAGATATCGTCGCGTATACAATAGATACGCATCTAGCCGCGTCTATTTTGTTACTCTTTCGCAGGTGAAAAGAGTGCGGGACTATTCCACCAGCCAGCTGAACTGGGTGCGCGAGAATTACGTCTTCCAACGGAACAAGATCCGCAAGTTCAGCGCCCATCAGGTGTTGCGGTTACGCGAGAGTTACAAGTACCAGCAACAGACACTGTCCAAGGTGCTGGAGAACCTGCCCAATCTGTACTTCGATAATTGCCGGAGCGGCTCGTGTGGCAAGAGCGACTCCATGGTATTCGATCCTACCAAGGACGACTTCGAGAATATGAACACCTATTTCAAGGCAAAGATCGACGATCTGGTGGCGGGAGCGAGTCTGGAGGACGTCAACAGCGAGTATTACACGCCGACCGAGCTATCGTCGACCAGCCCGCAAGGCCAGAACCCGTTGGAAGGTATTCATATCAATTACATCGAGGAAAGCGGCCCACCGCCGCCTCTGGGACCGCCTACAGTGTTCCCTGCTTCGGTGATACTGCAATGTATCGACGAATACGCCAGCACAGTGTCCACATACAAGAACAACGAGCATGACAAGCCGATCTTCAAAGGCTCCAACGGTACAGTCTTGGCTAAGGAGCCCCGGAGAAAGACACCGGAAGTCTTGGGGCTTTTAGCACCTAGCAACAGTCTACCTGATCTTCCACGCGAGACTAAACTCTAGCCGACAGAAATTAAAGCGCGTTAAAGTGGCCAAGAATGGGTTCCTACTATCATTTAAGTTATCAGAAACATAAGGGGGAAGAGATTGTTCTCGGACAATCAACGGCAGTGGAGCGTAATGGAAGGATCATCGCCATCCTGCGTCTGATAAGTAGGAATCGCGTCTTCGATATCGAGGATATCGCTTGAAGCTTCTTCCGCTTTTCATTATACGACTGATTCGAGGAGAGTGCCCTAGAAAAGACAGTTCGAGAAGAACTCGTGTCAAGTGCCAAGAAACAGGAGATCCTTCCTCTGTCGAGATTGCAAGGACAAGTGTGTGCGTGTGCTAATCTAGGAGAACAAAAACAAATTAACGGACAGTTTCCAAGGATTCTCTTGATATGGTCGACCTTGCAACCTGTCCGTCTCTCGTTAAGCAACGTGTGCTTTTTCATCAGTGTCATCGTTTTTGGGTGACTACCATCATCCGAGAGGATAAAGAGAAAGACGCGAATTGCATTTCGCGTCCTCGTCGACTCGGCTGTAAATTTAATTTCCTTTTAAAAGCGCGACGAGGAAGAAATGTAACTTCGCCTAGTTGTCAATTCCATGAGTCTTGAGGTTGCGATTTCCGTAAGGAATCATTCTCAATCCTTCCTGTAAATAGGCGTGAAACTTTTATGTATCAGTGATACCGCGAGAAAAAGTCGGATTATCCTCTCATTGCGAAAGACTGAGGCGGCGAGATCGACACGCCAGCAATCGTCCGTTTGTTTTTCGTCTTCTTCGTCTCGATTTTCTCGTGAACAAAAACCGGCGAAAAACCTCGGCGTTCGATCGTGCTCGCGTCCTTTCTTTTCTTCCTTTTTTTTTTAACCGCTTGTGTTTAGCGCAGTAGGTTACATATTGTTCGAGACATAGAAGTATATGCCTATCGAAGAAAGAAAAAAAGGAAACATACCAGAAAATAACCAACGTACGTACTTAATTTTTTAATCATTACAGCAATATATCTCCAACCAGTCGGGCTTATCATTCGCGCGGAAAATAATTAAAGGGAGAAGAAATTGTAATAAAGAAAAATTATATTGGCTGTTAGATCTTTCGACCTAAGGCAGCGTTTCAGAGAAAGAAAATTGTATGTACGGATTTAGTTGCTCTTATACAAATTTTACAAGATGCGCCCCTTTGTTGAATAAATCCTGACGAATCGTCGCCAAGCATCTGTCTTAATCCCTTATCCAAATTCCATCTCGTGATCAAACTTTGCAGAAGAATATATTGAAAACTTAATTTATTCTTTTTTTTTTTTAGACATACGTACTAAATAGAAAATCAAGAACTATCAACCGTGCTAATTAGCTCATTGCTAATTAGTGAAGTTGCTAACTGTAAAAAATTCAATTAACGCGGACTTTAATCATCGAGAGAACATCTTCGCAATATATTTATCATTTAGTAATCGAGTTTGAAAGATGAGAGCGACGATTGAAAGAGAATAAGAACAGTTAGAATAATCCATAATTTGTCCGATTTAAATCTTTAATGGATTGTATAAAAAACTTAACAAAAATTTCAGCTCCAAATTCTGTAGCCAACTTTCTATAGAATTGAAAATTTAATAGTAAATCTTCGAATAAAATAATAATTTCAAAATAAGTAAAAATGTACTAATTATTTTTAGTGTAAGAAAAGTTTTATTTTATATATTTTTTTAACGAATTTGTCCTAGAAAGAATTAATATCAAACTAATTTCTTATGTAGAACTTGACTTCTTTTATTTCATATTCTCATCAAATCTAGATTTTATTAGATTTAAATTCACAGCGCAATTACAGGGCAAAATAATTCTGTTCATGAAAAGTGGCTTTATATATAAGTGATTAATTTAGAAATATTTCATGAAAATAATTTCTTAGAATTTTATGATATAAAAGAAGTTACATTAAAAACAATAATTATAGTTAACAAATTAGACGTTTGTTTTAAAATGATATATACGAATATACCTCATGATAATATTCGTTTTTCTAACGGATGTAAAAGGTAATTTATAGTTGAAATCTTGAGATCTTTAAATTGAGATATTTATGGACTTGGTTTACTTTGGAATTCATAAATCGTCTCGATCGAATCGTCAAGAATGCAATACTTTCGAGTTGGAAAAATCACGTGATAAAAAGACACGCGCGTATCGATTATCTAAATATTCTAAACAACTGCTGCCGATGCAGAAATGACTGAATCACCACGATACCAATGGAACAAAACAGAATAAGGAAATAATCGCGGCCAGGAGAGCGTTGTCGTTATTTTTGGATCGCGTCAGCGAGAGAGATAAAATTTTATCATGCTTCCTCCGTTAGACGGAGGGGGAAGCCGCGCACGGGATACGCAAGACGAAGCAGAACCATGGTGGAAAGCATGTAGTCGGTCTCGGTATCGTGGTGAGATCGTAAGGGGAATCCTATTCTATGTCGAGAGAAACCTGTCCGGGCTAAATCCGAAGAAGTGGGAATCGATAAGTTGTCATAAACTCGAATTTGATGAAGCTGGAGTCAACGTTTCCTCAGTGAAAAGTTGAAGCATAATTATGAAGTCTCCAAATTTGTTTTTCAATGTAATTAATTGGCGTAGTCCATCATAAAGCATTATTTTCCACGTTATTCATGTCTCGCAAATTGGTAGACTCTACGAATCAATCAGAAAACTTTTTAATAAATATATACATATGTAAGTAATAAAAAAATATTTGCTATTGTCAGAATTCAAACTTGCGTCATGTAATTTTACATAGTAATATATTTTTAAATAAATTAATTGGTAAAAATAGATGATTTTCAATATAAATAATCGTTTAATGGTATTTCAAATCTTAATTTAACATAAATCAATTAAAAACTTATATTAAAATTGATAACTCGTCATATCAGAACCATCAGTTTTGTGAATGTCGAGTTCTGCTTGCTATGTGAATATGTTGCAATTATAACATTTATAACGCAAATCTATAATTACCGTGGTGTTTCTCACGGCTTTCACAGCAATGCAAACATATAAAAATATTACGCAAACAGCTTCTGGCTTCTGACTGAAACACGTAAAAATATGTAAGAACACGTATGAACATGATAAGAATTTGAAATGCGAAGTCGTAAGAGCAAACTAGACGTTGCTAAAGTGTCGAATTTTATTATACGTTGCTAAATAAAAAAAAATATTATTTCAGTCAGATGTAAAACAATTTCTATTTATAATATATATTTAAATCAGAAATGCAAAATGTAATGTCTATTTCAACAGAAATTGAATCCTCATTCCACAAAAAGTTCTTTATTTCAAAAATATCAAAATTGAATCTTTACTTATATAATATCTTTCATATATAAAAATTATTAATTAAATAACAGTTTCTTAAGAATATTCATTTTAAAAGAATTAATTAAATTTCACATTAGAAACCTAATCATTACACATAAACATTAGATACATATAACCGCTGAGATTATTTTGAAATATTTCAGAGTTTAATAGACAATAGAGAAGTTCATTCAAGCTTTTACTAAGAAAACATCTCCAAGAATTCATCAAAAAATTTTTTCGACTGCTGATTCCCTACTTTTTAGATACACCTGACATTTCGCCATAGACTAATCGGGATGGTAGCACTATACAAGTAGCATAATCGATCAACCTAATTGTAGCCGGTCTCATAAATCTCGTCGATACTCGCGTGCGCTAGTTCAGATAAAGGTTGTTTTCGCTCTAATTTACGTAGAATTATTGGTAGTAACAAAATTATACACTTTGTAATTATAAATACGATTCGCAACTTTATTAAGAATTTAGACAAATTGATATTTAATATTATTTTTCATTTGCTAACAAGCTTTATTTGGAAATCAGATTCACCAAAGCAGTACAAGGCAGTACTTGTGTATACCAGTTTTGGTGTATCACAAATGATATAAAATAGATCAGGCGGCAAACCAAAAATCTTAGAAGATATCATTTGTAATTCACCGAAAGTGGCACAATTGAGTAAGTAATGGTAGTCTCTGATAACGCTGTCCCAAATAATTCTGTCGGTATCTTTGTCGAGGTTTTTGGTAAAGTCGTAAGTCAATTTACAATTACTCTCTATTTAAAATCCTCTTATCCCTCCCATTCCTCCCTCCTACATATATATTATCTCGATAGTCCTATCATTCTGTTACCGAACTATCTAATTAGTTCGATGAAAAAAAAAAACGAAAAAGACCTTCGATGTAATATCTCTAGAAGAGCAAATAAAAGTCGAGCTTTATAGGCATCGATATAAAAGTCCACGTCAATATAATTGGCTTCTCTAATGCTTGTCAAATCTATCGATCCGCTGTGAATCCATCTTGGTGATTAATTAATTTAAAAAAAAACATCAAAAAAATATCCGTTTCGCAACGAGGGCACCCATTATAATTCCGATTAAAAATAAAACAATTTATTAACACATTTATGTCACCGGTGGCTTAACTTTTATTGGCTCTTCTATTACAGAGCAATTCGATTGCTCTTTTGCGTTCAATACCATCGAAGGAACCACTATATTGCGCGCAAATGTAGTCAACCTCGAAAGTATTTGAAATTAATGTTCAATGAATAATCGTCACTTTGATATAAGTTTGATGATTATTATTTGAAATCAGTTTTTAATCTTTTCATATCCATGAACGCTCGACTACGGATAGATCAATATTGTTTCGTAGTCCCTTCATGTTACGTTATTCTCCGATTTAACATTATTATATAAATACTTGGAAGAATGTAAGAGGAAATAAAATCCGACCGGTGCGTTCACCCGGCGTACTTCTAACGTTGATTAAACGAGTATTATCTATTACGCCGTTCCAGAACGTTCCTGGGAGCGACAAAATGATGGAAACTGAAAATCTATTACGCTTAGAAAATAGTTTAAACTTTAACTAGAGCTACTTTTCGTCGCGGCACATCGAATCTTAGACGAGAAAGTCTTTTCTCTGTTCCTTGGTATGTCGAATGCTCGTACTTATGCTTCCAGCATGTATATTTTTTATACGACGTCATTTTTAAACCGCGAAGCCTTAACAAAGAGGGGTAACGCATGTGCAGGGCGTGTAAATAAAAAATAAATGATGCAAGAAAAACCGCTGTCGGTGACACTGATTGAGGGCGTGTAAAAATTAAAGTAATTAAATCGCGCGTATTAGATGCTTCCCAGAAATGACTTCTCGTTCCAGTATGTTATATCGACAGCGGCATAATTATTATTAAATGCAAGTAAGCGGTGAGATTAATAGTTCTCGGAAAGAATTAAGACGTTTTTGCTTTAATAAAATTAAAATCTAAATCTTTTCGTTAATTGAATATTTCGTCGATCAAATATCTCCACATAAAATGCATAAATTTTTGCATTACTTTCTCTTAATTTTACAAATATAAAGCGATGGAAGAGAAGGCTTTATCGTTATTTTTCTTAAAAACCGGGAACGTGTTAGTGTATTAAAAATTAATTATGCCACTGTAAATCAAATATTTTATCATAGATAATAAATAATAGACTAGATAATAAATATTAGAATTTATTCCATCTATGACTTCGCGAGCAACATTCTCTCTCATCGGAATTAAATAATGTAAAAAAATAATTTTGTAGCGAAAATTTATATATTGTATTGTAGAATTATATAGAAATGTGTATCTTTAGTGACGTGACACACAGTGAGAGGAACTTTATTTTCTTAATATGCAAGAGATGTCCTGAGTCTATCGACCGTTCGTTTGGACATCCGGTGTAACATTATCTAACGAGTCTTTTAAACGCTGTGATTTATGAACTTTCTAAGGATATATATCGCAATGTAAATTGATGTAGAACAGAGTTTGCAATAATATTATCCAGTACGTTTATTGGATGTACAATAATAAATTGCACAAGTCGCGCTCAACAGAGAAGTTTCTTTTCTTTGGAGCGGACTACGAAAGTAATAATCACTCCGAGTTCGTAATTATACTAGTTTGTATAGATTTTAATTATTCGCAACAATACTGAAAATAAATTATGTATAATCAAAGTAAAAAAAAACTTTAGCAAGTGTTCCACGAAGTGATGTTTGCCAGTCACTTGAATTTATTAAAAAAATATCGACTATTGTACCACACGTAGCTATTTGCGTTACAATTCAACTTTGGAAACCGGGTACCAAAGAAGGAAAGTCTGACGCGCAAACTCTTTTTTACGCTGAAGCGCAGTTTTCATATTATCGAGGCTGTCATTGATTTTGACGATCGTTAAAATGACCAAAGCAATTCTTACGGTGATCTCCGCAGAAACTTATCTGACACCGTTCATATAACTTGCCAAGAGTAACCTTTTAAAATTTAACACTTAAAGGTATCTTGTCGAGTTTCCCGTTGGTGATCTCTTATCCTTCTGTCCGAGATACTCTAACGGATGTATTAAAAAAAAAAAAGCTATTTTGGCAAATAACTGCGACGATATAAACTGTCATTTCCTACGTCGTAAACTTGCGGGTTGCAGATCAAGCAACACAAAAAAAAAACGATCTATATGTGCTATTCGAGCAATCATGTTGGAAAGTTAAGAGATACCGTACGGTTAAATCGCTTTAATGTTCCGACCGAGCGATGTAAAAGATCTAAAGTCATTTGTAATGAAGCGACTTGTTCGCCTTTGTAAAAATAATCCTAAGTTATTTCTCCCGACTAACAAAAAATGATGACGTCGGCGAATCTGCTCAACTTCTACCATTGTTCTCAAAGTTAATAAATCTCATTGTTTATTGTGGTACTCTTGGTTTCCTTCAACAACCCTCTTTCGCACATAACGACTTGTAGCACGTAATTATTTATCAAAATTTAACATACCACATTTAAAAACAAAATTGCTGAGGCAAACATAATTAATTACAACAAAATATAACTCCGTAATCAATAAAAAATTGTTATCCAACGCGTATTAATCCATACTATCGTTGCATTAATTCTTTTTTAATGGTAAATATACAAGTACTTCAAGATTTTCATTGTTTAATTAATAATAAAATTTTTATCATAATTTAATTATAATACACTGTATTCGCCATCGGCAGAAATCTTTCGCGATCTGTAGAAAAAAAAAGAAAAGAAATATCGGTACATACCTTTTCCTGCGTTCGATTCCACACGATCACACTATGACCACTGTTGATCAAGTTTTTCACGATACCACTGCCCATAATGCCGAGTCCAAGAAAACCAAATTTCAGATTTGACGGAAGGATATTCTTCTCCTTGAGAGTTTGCGACATCGTTTCGACGTCTAAGGGCGGCGTAATCTGCGGAACAAAGTAAAGGAATGTTACGGGAAAGGAATAATACGCAGCTAATTCTGATACTTTCTTTGTAAAGAGGAATAACTTTACAAATTCTACATTTTTCCTGAAATGTATCTTTTTTCGATAACAAATGTTCTTTCTATAATAGACGATTTAATTAATCCAATTCTTCAATTTGTCGATAGATTGTAGGTAAGTTGAACTAAAACTATAATGATTAGTGTAATCTATCAGAGATAAAAAATAAATTTAATTCCTTAATTTTCTAACAAACTAACTTAAAAAAATTAATATAATTGTTTTTATTAATTTCTAGCAAAAAAATTAGTAACAAAATCTTATTGTAATTTTAGTTGCATTTTAAATTCAGTTTAATAGAATTTATTTTAATAGAATTTTTATTAGATTCTTTAATGTTATTATATAGAATATTTGCACTAAAAATAAAAAATTATTAAAAATTTCGATGAATAAATATATCTACGTTTTAAAG